>NW_026894284.1:0-155462 GCF_032452875.1 Bos javanicus | reverse complement strand
TGATCGTGCTCACTCAGCTCTTTGTTTATTGCCTCCAGAGGCACATGATCAGTGTATGGTAGCTACGTGATCAGCGCATGATCAGTCACATAATCAGCGCCATTAAGTCACGTGATCACTACATGATAGTCATGTGATCAGTCCATGCTCAGTCACGGTATCAGTGCATGATCAGCCACGTGATCAGTGCATGATTTGTCACAAGATGAGTGTATGATCATCCACGTGATCAGTGCACGGCAGTCATGTGATCAGTGCATGATATAGACGTGAACAGTGCATGATCAGTCTCGTGATCAGTGCATGATAGCCACGTGATCAGTGCATGATCAGTCACCTGATGGGTGTATGATCATTCACGTGACCTGTACATGGTAGCTACATGATCATTGCATGATCAGCCACGTGAGTAGTTCATGATAGCCACGTGATCACTGCATGATCAGTCACGTGATCAGTGCATGATCAGTCATGTGACCAGTACATGGTAGCTGCGTGATCATGGCATGATCAGCCACGTGAGCAGTGCATGATAGCCACGTGATCAGTGCATGATCAGACACGAGATCAGTGCATGATCAGTCACGTGATCAGTGCATGATCAGCCACGTGATCAGTGCATGACCAGGCACGTGATCAGTGTATGTCCAGCCAAGTGATCAGTGCATGAGAGCCACGTGATCAGTGCATGATCAGTCACGTGATCAGTGCATGATCAGTTATGTGATCAGTGCATGATCAGCCACGTGATCAGTGCATGATCAGCCACATGATCAGTGCATGATCAATTACGTGCTCAGTGCATGATCAGTCACGTGACCACTACATGGCAGCTACGTGATCATTGCCTGATCAGCCACGTAATCAGTGCATGATAGCCATGTGATCAGTGCATGATCAGCCACCTGATCAGTGTATGATCAGCCACGTGAACAGTGCATGCTCAGTCACGTGATCTGGGCATGCTGAGCTGCGTGATTACTGTCTGCTCAGCTGCTTGATTATTGCCAGCTGAGCAGCATGATTCCTCACACCTGTGTTCCATGATTATTGCCTGCTGACTGTTTGATTCGTGCGTACTCAGCTCTTTGTTTATTGCCTCCAGAGGCACATGATCAGTGTATGATAGCAAACATGATCAGCGCATGATCAGTCACATGATCAGCGCCATTAAGTCACTTGATCACTACATGATAGTCATGTGATCAGTCCATGCTCAGTCACGGTATCAGTGCATGATCAGCCACGTGATCAGTGCATGATCTGTCAGAAGATTAGTGTATGATCATCCACGTGATCAGTGCACGGCAGTCATGTGATCAGTGCATGATATAGACGTGAACAGTGCATGATCAGTCTCGTGATCAGTGCATGATAGCCACGTGATCAGTGCATGATCAGTCACCTGATGGGTGTATGATCATTCACGTGACCTGTACATGGTAGCTACATGATCATTGCATGATCAGCCACGTGAGTAGTTCATGATAGCCACGTGATCACTGCATGATCAGTCACGTGATCAGTGCATGATCAGTCATGTGACCAGTACATGGTAGCTGCGTGATCATGGCATGATCAGCCACGTGAGCAGTGCATGATAGCCACGTGATCAGTGCATGATCAGACACGAGATCAGTGCATGATCAGTCACGTGATCAGTGCATGATCAGCCACGTGATCAGTGCATGATCAGCCACATGATCAGTGCATGATCAATTATGTGCTCAGTGCATCATCAGTTACGTGACCAGTACAAGGTAGCTACGTGATCATTGCCTGATAAGCCACGTGATCAGTGCATGATCAGCCACGTGATCAGTGCATGATAGCCACGTGATCAGTGCATGATCAGTCATGTGATACGTGTGTGATCAGCCACATGATCAGTGCATGATTTCCACGTGATCAGTGCATGACAGCCACGTGATCAGTGCATGAGAGCCATGGGATCAGTGCATGATCAGTCACGTGATCAGTGCATGATAGCCACGTGATCAGTGCATGATCAGTTACATGAGCAGTGTATGATCAGCCACGTGATCAGTGCATGGTCAGACACGTGAACAGTGTATGATCAGCCACGTGATCAGTGCATGATATCCAAGTGATCAGTACATGATCATCACGTGATCAGTGTATGATCAGCCACGTGAACAGTGCATGCTCAGTCACGTGATCTGGGCCTGCTGAGCTGCGTGATTACTGTCTGCTCATCTGCTTGACAATTGCCAGCTGAGCTGCACGATTCCTGCCTGCTCAGCTGCTTGATTATTGCCAGCTGAGCAGCATGATTCCTCACACCTGTGTTCCATGATTATTGCCTGCTGACTGTTTGATTCGTGCCTACTCAGCTCTTTGTTTATTGCCTCCAGAGGCACATGATCAGTGTATGATAGCAAACATGATCAGCGCATGATCAGTCACATGATCAGCGCCATTAAGTCACGTGATCACTACATGATAGTCATGTGATCAGTCCATGCTCAGTCACGGTGATCAGTGCATGATCAGCCACGTGATCAGTGCATGATCTGTCACAAGATTAGTGTATGATCATCCACGTGATCAGTGCACGGGCAGTCATGTGATCAGTGCATGATATAGACGTGAACAGTGCATGATCAGTCTCGTGATCAGTGCATGATAGCCACGTGATCAGTGCATGATCAGTCACCTGATGGGTGTATGATCATTCACGTGACCTGTACATGGTAGCTACATGATCATTGCATGATCAGCCACGTGAGTAGTTCATGATAGCCACGTGATCACTGCATGATCAGTCACGTGATCAGTGCATGATCAGTCATGTGACCAGTACATGGTAGTTGCGTGATCATGGCATGATCAGCCACGTGAGCAGTGCATGATAGCCACGTGATCAGTGCATGATCAGACACGAGATCAGTGCATGGTCAGTCACGTGATCAGTGCATGATCAGCCACGTGATCAGTGCATGACCAGGCACGTGATCAGTGTATGTCCAGCCAAGTGATCAGTGCATGATAGCCACGTGATCAGTGCATGATCAGTCACGTGATCAGTGCATGATCAGTTATGTGATCAGTGTATGATCAGCCACGTGATCAGTGCATGATCAGCCACATGATCAGTGCATGATCATTTACGTGCTCAGTGCATGATCAGTCACGTGAGCACTACATGGTAGCTACGTGATCATTGCCTGATCAGCCACGTGATCAGTGCATGATAGCCATGTGATCAGTGCATGATAGCCACCTGATCAGTGTATGATCAGCCACGTGAACAGTGCATGCTCAGTCACGTAATCTGGGCCTGCTGAGCTGCGTGATTACTGTCTGCTCATCTGCTTGACAATTGCCAGCTGAGCTGCACGATTCCTGCCTGCTCAGCTGCTTGATTATTGCCAGCTGAGCAGCATGATTCCTCACACCTGAGTTCCATGATTATTGCCTGCTGTTTGATTCGTGCCTACTCAGCTCTTTGTTTATTGCCTCCAGAGGCACATGATCAGTGTATGATAGCAAACATGATCAGCGCATGATCAGTCACATGATCAGCGCCATTAAGTCACGTGATCACTACATGATAGTCATGTGATCAGTCCATGCTCAGTCACGGTATCAGTGCATGATCAGCCACGTGATCAGTGCATGATCTGTCACAAGATTAGTGTATGATCATCCACGTGATCAGTGCACGGGCAGTCATGTGATCAGTGCATGATATAGACGTGAACAGTGCATGATCAGTCTCGTGATCAGTGCATGATAGCCACGTGATCAGTGCATGATCAGTCACCTGATGGGTATATGATCATTCACGTGACCTGTACATGGTAGCTACATGATCATTGCATTATCAGCCACGTGAGTAGTTCATGATAGCCACGTGATCACTGCATGATCAGTCACGTGATCAGTGTATGATCAGTCATGTGACCAGAACATGGTAGCTGCGTGATCATGGCATGATCAGCCACGTGAGCAGTGCATGATAGCCACGTGATCAGTGCATGATCAGACACGAGATCAGTGCATGATCAGTCACGTGATCAGTGCATGATCAGCCACGTGATCAGTGCATGATCAGCCACATGATCAGTGCATGATCAATAATGTGCTCAGTGCATGATCAGTTACGTGATCAGTACAAGGTAGCTACGTGATCATTGCCTGATAAGCCATGTGATCAGTGCATGATAGCCACGTGATCAGTGCGTGATAGCCACGTGATCAGTGCATGATCAGTCATGTGATACGTGTGTGATCAGCCACATGATCAGTGCATGATATCTCACGTGATCAGTGCATGATCAGCCACGTGATCAGTGCATGATCAGCCACGTGATCAGTGCATGATAGCCATGTGATCAGTGCATGATCAGTCACGTGAGCAGTGCATGATCAGCCACGTGATCAGTGCATGATCAGACACGTGAACAGTGCATGATCAGCCACGTGATCAGTGCATGATAGCCACGTGATCAGTACATGACCATCACGTGATCAGTGTATGATCAGCCACGTGATCAGTGCATGATCAGTCACGTGATCAGTGCATGCTGAGCTGCGTGATTACTGTCTGCTCATCTTCTTGACAATTGCCAGCTGAGCTGCACGATTTCCAGCCTGCTCAGCTGCTTGATTATTGCCAGGTGAGCAGCATGATTCGTCACACCTGTGTTCCATGATTAGTGCCTGCTCACTGTTTGATTGGTGCCTACTCAGCTCTTTGTTTATTGCCTCCAGAGGCACGTGATCAGTGTATGATAGCAAACATGATCAGCGCATGATCAGTCACGTGATCAGCGCCATTAAGTCACGTGATCACTACATGATAGTCATGTGATCAGTCCCTGCTCAGTCACGGTATCAGTGCATGATCAGCCACGTGATCAGTGCATGATCTGTCACAAGATTAGTATATGATCATCCACGTGATCAGTGCACGGGCAGTCATGTGATCAGTGCATGATATAGACGTGAACAGTGCATGATCAGTCTCGTGATCAGTGCATGATAGCCACGTGATCAGTGCATGATCAGTCACCTGATGGGTGTATGATCATTCACGTGACCTGTACATGGTAGCTACATGATCATTGCATGATCAGCCACGTGAGTAGTTCATGATAGCCACGTGATCACTGCATGATCAGTCACGTGATCAGTGCATGATCAGTCATGTGACCAGTACATGGTAGCTGCGTGATCATGGCATGATCAGCCACGTGAGCAGTGCATGATAGCCACGTGATCAGTGCATGATTAGACACGAGATCAGTGCATGATCAGTCACGTGATCAGTGCATGATCAGCCACGTGATCAGTGCATGACCAGGCACGTGATCAGTGTATGTCCAGCCAAGTGATCAGTGCATGAGAGCCACGTGATCAGTGCATGATCAGTCACGTGATCAGTGCATGATCAGTTATGTGATCAGTGTATGATCAGCCACGTGATCAGTGCATGATCAGCCACATGATCAGTGCATGATCAATTACGTGCTCAGTGCATGATCAGTTACGTGACCAGTACATGGTAGCTACGTGATCATTGCCTGATAAGCCACGTGATCAGTGCATGATAGCCACGTGATCAGTGCATGATAGCCACGTGATCAGTGCATGATCAGTCATGAGATACGTGTGTGATCAGCCACGTGATCAGTGCATGATATCCACGTGATCAGTGCATGACAGCCACGTGATCAGTGCATGAGAGCCACGTGATCAGTGCATGATCAGTCACGTGATACATGTGTGATCAGCCACGTGATCAGTGCATGATGAGCCACGTGATCAGTGCAGGATCAATTACGTGATCAGTGCATGATCAGTCACGTGACCAGTACATGGTTGCTACGTGATCGTTGCATGATCAGCCACGTGAGCAGAGCATGATAGCCACGTGGTCAGTGCATGATCAGTCACGTGATCAGTACATGATCAGTCACGTGAACAGTGCATGATCATTTACGTGATCTTTGCATGATCAGTCACGTTACCAGTATATGGTTGCTACGTGATCATTCCATGACGAGCCACGTGAGCAGTGCATGATAGCCACGTGATGTGTGCATGAGTTACGTGAGCAGAGTATGATCAGCCACGTGATCAGTGCATGAGTGCCACGTGATCAGTGCATGATATGTCACGTGACAGTGTGTGATCAGCCACGTGAACAGTGCATGTTCAGCCACGTGATCAGTGCATGATAGCCACGTGATCAGTGCATGATCAGTTACGTGAGCAGTGTATGATCAGCCACGTGATCAGTGCATGGTCAGACACGCGAACAGTGTATGATCAGCCACGTGATCAGTGCATGATATCCAAGTGATCAGTGCATGATCATCACGTGATCAGTGTATGATCAGCCACGTGAACAGTGCATGCTCAGTCACGTGATCTGGGCCTGCTGAGCTGCGTGATTACTGTCTGCTCATCTGCTTGACAATTGCCAGCTGAGCTGCACGATTCCTGCCTGTCATCTGCTTGACAATTGCCAGCTGTGCTGCGAATTCCTGCCTGCTCAGCTGCTTGATTATTGCCAGCTGAGCAGCATGATTCCTCACACCTGAGTTCCATGATTATTGCCTGCTGACTGTTTGATTCGTGCCTACTCAGCTCTTTGTTTATTGCCTCCAGAGGCACATGATCAGTGTATGATAGCAAACATGATCAGCGCATGATCAGTCACATGATCAGCGCCATTAAGTCACGTGATCACTACATGATAGTCATGTGATCAGTCCATGCTCAGTCACGGTATCAGTGCATGATCAGCCACGTGATCAGTGCATGATCTGTCACAAGATTAGTGTATGATCATCCACGTGATCAGTGCACGGGCAGTCATGTGATCAGTGCATGATATAGACGTGAACAGTGCATGATCAGTCTCGTGATCAGTGCATGATAGCCACGTGATCAGTGCATGATCAGTCACCTGATGGGTGTATGATCATTCACGTGACCTGTACATGGTAGCCACATGATCATTGCATGATCAGCCACGTGAGTAGTTCATGATAGCCACGTGATCACTGCATGATCAGTCACGTGATCAGTGCATGATCAGTCATGTGACCAGTACATGGTAGCTGCGTGATCATGGCATGATCAGCCACGTGAGCAGTGCATGATAGCCACGTGATCAGTGCATGATCAGACACGAGATCAGTGCATGATCAGTCACGTGATCAGTGCATGATCAGCCACGTGATCAGTGCATGACCAGGCACGTGATCAGTGTATGTCTAGCCAAGTGATCAGTGCATGATAGCCACGTGATCAGTGCATGATCAGTCACGTGATCAGTGCATGATCAGTTATGTGATCAGTGTATGATCAGCCACGTGATCAGTGCATGATCAGCCACATGATCAGTGCATGATCAATTACGTGCTCAGTGCATGATCAGTACGTGACCAGTACATGGTAGCTACGTGATCATTGCCTGATAAGCCACGTGATCAGTGCATGATAGCCACGTGATAAGTGCATGATAGCCACGTGATCAGTGCATGACCAGTCATGTGATACGTGTGTTATCAGCCACATGATCAGTGCATGATATCCACGTGATCAGTGCATGACAGCCACGTGATCAGTGCATGAGAGCCAAGGGATCAGTGCATGATCAGTCACGTGATACATGTGTGATCAGCCACGTGATCAGTGCATGATGAGCCCCGTGATCAGTGCAGGATCAATTAGGTGATCAGTGCATGATCAGTCACGTGACCAGTACATGGTTGCTACGTGATCGTTGCATGATCAGCCACGTGAGCAGAGCATGATAGCCACGTGGTCAGTGCATGATCAGTCACGTGATCAGTACATGATCAGTCACATTAACAGTGCATGATCATTTACGTGATCTTTGCATGATCAGTCACGTTACCAGTATATGGTTGCTACGTGATCATTCCATGACGAGCCACGTGAGCAGTGCATGATAGCCACGTGATGTGTGCATGAGTTACGTGAGCAGAGTATGATCAGCCACGTGATCAGTGCATGAGTGCCACGTGATCAGTGCATGATATGTCACGTGACAGGTGTGTGATCAGCCACGTGAACAGTGCATGTTCAGCCACGTGATCAGTGCATGATAGCCACGTGATCAGTGCATGATCAGTTACGTGAGCAGTGTATGATCAGCCACGTGATCAGTGCATGGTCAGACACGTGAACAGTGTATGATCAGCCACGTGATCATTGCATGATATCCATGTGATCAGTACATGATCATCACGTGATCAGTGCATGATCAGTCACGTGATCTGGGCCTGCTGAGCTGCGTGATTACTGTCTGCTCATCGGCTTGACAATTGCCAGCTGAGCTGCACGATTCCTGCCTGTCATCTGCTTGACAATTGCCAGCTGTGCTGTGTAATTCCTGCCTGCTCAGCTGCTTGATTATTGCCAGCTGAGCAGCATGATTCCTCACACCTGAGTTCCATGATTATTGCCTGCTGACTGTTTGATTCGTGCCTACTCAGCTCTTTGTTTATTGCCTCCAGAGGCACATGATCAGTGTATGATAGCAAACATGATCAGCGCATGATCAGTCACATGATCAGCGCCATTAAGTCACGTGATCACTACATGATAGTCATGTGATGAGTCCATGCTCAGTCACGGTATCAGTGCATGATCAGCCACGTGATCAGTGCATGATCTGTCACAAGATTAGTGTATGATCATCCACGTGATCAGTGCACGGGCAGTCATGTGATCAGTGCATGATATAGACGTGAACAGTGCATGATCAGTCTCGTGATCAGTGCATGATAGCCACGTGATCAGTGCATGATCAGTCACCTGATGGGTGTATGATCATTCACGTGACCTGTACATGGTAGCTACATGATCAGCCACGTGAGTAGTTCATGATAGCCACGTGATCACTGCATGATCAGTCACGTGATCAGTGCATGATCAGTCATGTGACCAGTACATGGTAGCTGCGTGATCATGGCATGATCAGCCACGTGAGCAGTGCATGATAGCCACGTGATCAGTGCATGATCAGTCACGAGATCAGTGCATGATCAGTCACTTGATCAGTGCATGATCAGACGTGATCAGTGCATGATCAGTCACGTGATCAGTGCATGATCAGCCACGTGATCAGTGCATGACCAGGCACGTGATCAGTGTATGTCCAGCCAAGTGATCAGTGCATGATAGCCACGTGATCAGTGCATGATCAGTCACGTGATCAGTGCATGATCAGTTATGTGATCAGTGTATGATCAGCCACGTGATCAGTGCATGATCAGCCACATGATCAGTGCATGATCAATTACGTGCTCAGTGCATGATCAGTTACGTGACCAGTACATGGTAGCTACGTGATCATTGCCTGATCAGCCACGTGATCAGTGCATGATAGCCACGTGATCAGTGCATGATAGCCACGTGATCAGTGCATGATCAGTCATGTGATACGTGTGTGATCAGCCACATGATCAGTGCATGATATCCACGTGATCAGTGCATGACAGCCACGTGATCAGTGCATGAGAGCCACGGGATCAGTGCATGATCAGTCACGTGATACATGTGTGATCAGCCACGTGATCAGTGCATGATGAGCCACGTGATCAGTGCAGGATCAATTACGTGATCAGTGCATGATCATTCATGTGACCAGTACATGGTTGCTACGTTATCGTTGCATGATCAGCCACGTGAGCAGAGCATGATAGCCACGTGGTCAGTGCATGAGCAGTCACGTGATCAGTACATGATCAGTCACGTGAACAGTGCATGATCATTTACGTGATCTTTGCATGATCAGTCACGTTACCAGTATATGGTTGCTACGTGATCATTCCATGACGAGCCACGTGAGCAGTGCATGATAGCCACGTGATGTGTGCATGAGTTACGTGAGCAGAGTATGATCAGCCACGTGATCAGTGCATGAGTGCCACGTGATCAGTACATGATATGTCACGTGACAGGTGTGTGATCAGCCACGTGAACAGTGCATGTTCAGCCACGTGATCAGTGCATGATAGCCACGTGATCAGTGCATGATCAGTTACGTGAGCAGTGTATGATCAGCCACGTGATCAGTGCATGGTCAGACACGTGAACAGTGTATGATCAGCCACGTGATCAGTGCATGATATCCAAGTGATCAGTACATGATCATCACGTGATCAGTGTATGATCAACCACGTGAACAGTGCATGCTCAGTCACGTGATCTGGGCCTGCTGAGCTGCGTGATTACTGTCTGCTCATCTGCTTGACAATTGCCAGCTGAGCTGCACGATTCCTGCCTGTCATCTGCTTGACAATTGCCAGCTGTGCTGCGTAATTCCTGCCTGCTCAGCTGCTTGATTATTGCCAGCTGAGCAGCATGATTCCTCACACCTGTGTTCCATGATTATTGCCTGCTGACTGTTTGATTCGTGCCTACTCAGCTCTTTGTTTATTGCCTCCAGAGGCACATGATCAGTGTATGATAGCAAACATGATCAGCGCATGATCAGTCACATGATCAGCGCCATTAAGTCACGTGATCACTACATGATAGTCATGTGATCAGTCCATGCTCAGTCACGGTATCAGTGCATGATCAGCCACGTGATCAGTGCATGATGTGTCACAAGATTAGTGTATGATCATCCACGTGATCAGTGCACGGGCAGTCATGTGATCAGTGCATGATATAGACGTGAACAGTGCATGATCAGTCCCCTGATGGGTGTATGATCATTCACGTGACCTGTACATGGTAGCTACATGATCATTGCATGATCAGCCACGTGAGTAGTTCATGATAGCCACGTGATCACTGCATGATCAGTCACGTGATCAGTGCATGATCAATCATGTGACCAGTACATGGTAGCTGCGTGATCATGGCATGATCAGCCACGTGAGCAGTGCATGATAGCCACGATCAGTGCATGATCAGTCACGTGATCAGTGCATGATCAGTCACGTGATCAGTGCATGATCAGCCACGTGATCAGTGCATGATCAGTCACGTGATCAGTGCATGATCAGCCACGTGATCAGTGCATGACCAGGCACGTGATCAGTGTATGAACAGCCACGTGATCAGTGCATGATAGCCACGTGATCAGTGCATGATCAGTCACGTGATCAGTGCATGATCTGTTATGTGATCAGTGCATGATCAGCCACGTGATCAGTGCATGATCAGCCACATGATCAGTGCATGATCAATTACGTGATCAGTGCATGATCAGTCACGTGACCAGTACATGGATGGTACGTGATCAGTGCATGATCAGCCACGTGATCAGTGCATGATAGCCACGTGATCAGTGCATGATCAGCCACGTGATCAGTGCATGATATCCACGTGATCAGTGCATGACAGCCACGTGATCAGTGCATGAGAGCCACGGGATCAGTGCATGATCAGTCACGTGATACATGTTTGATCAGCCACGTGATCAGTGCATGATGAGCCACGTGATCAGTGCAGGATCAATTACGTGATCAGTGCATGATCAGTCACGTGACCAGTACATGGTTGCTACGTGATCGTTGCATGATCAGCCACGTGAGCAGAGCATGATAGCCACGTGGTCAGTGCATGATCAGTCACGTGATCAGTACATGATCAGTCACGTGAACAGTGCATGATCATTTACGTGATCTTTGCATGATCAGTCACGTACCAGTATATGGTTGCTACGTGAACATTCCATGACGAGCCACGTGAGCAGTGCATGATAGCCACGTGATGTGTGCATGAGTTACGTGATCAGAGTATGATCAGCCACGTGATCAGTGCATGAGTGCCACGTGATCAGTGCATGATATGTCACGTGACAGGTGTGTGTTCAGCCACATGAACAGTGCATGTTCAGCCACGTGATCAGTGCATGATAGCCACGTGATCAGTGCATGATCAGTTACGTGAGCAGTGTATGATCAGCCACGTGATCATTGCATGGTCAGACACGTGAACACTGTATGATCAGCCACGTGATCAGTGCATGATATCCAAGTGATCAGTGCATGATCATCACGTGATCAGTGTATGATCAGCCACGTGAACAGTGCATGCTCAGTCACGTGATCTGGGCCTGCTGAGCTGCGTGATTACTGTCTGCTCATCTGCTTGACAATTGCCAGCTGAGCTGCACGATTCCTGCCTGTCATCTGCTTGACAATTGCCAGCTGTGCTGCATAATTCCTGCCTGTTCAGCTGCTTGATTATTGCCAGCTGAGCAGCATGATTCCTCACACCTGAGTTCCATGATTATTGCCTGCTGACTGTTTGATTCGTGCCTACTCAGCTCTTTGTTTATTGCCTCCAGAGGCACATGATCAGTGTATGATAGCAAACATGATCAGCGCATGATCAGTCACATGATCAGCGCCATTAAGTCACGTGATCACTACATGATAGTCATGTGATCAGTCCATGCTCAGTCACGGTATCAGTGCATGATCAGCCACGTGATCAGTGCATGATCTGTCACAAGATTAGTGTATGATCATCCACGTGATCAGTGCACGGGCAGTCATGTGATCAGTGCATGATATAGACGTGAACAGTGCATGATCAGTCTCGTGATCAGTGCATGATAGCCACGTGATCAGTGCATGATCAGTCACCTGATGGGTGTATGATCATTCACGTGACCTGTACATGGTAGCTACATGATCATTGCATGATCAGCCACGTGAGTAGTTCATGATAGCCACGTGATCACTGCATGATCAGTCACGTGATCAGTGCATGATCAGTCATGTGACCAGTACATGGTAGCTGCGTGATCATGGCATGATCAGCCACGTGAGCAGTGCATGATAGCCACGTGATCAGTGCATGATCAGACACGTGATCAGTGCATGATCAGTCACGTGATCAGTGCATGATCAGCCACGTGATCAGTGCATGACCAGGCACGTGATCAGTGTATGTCAGCCACGTGATCAGTGCATGATAGCCACGTGATCAGTGCATGATCAGTCACGTGATCAGTGCATGATCAGTTACGTGATCAGTGTATGATCAGCCACGTGATCAGTGCATGATCAGCCACATGATCAGTGCATGATCAATTACGTGATCAGTGCATGATCAGTCACGTGATCAGTACATGGTAGCCACGTGATCAGTGCATGATCAGCCACGTGATCAGTGCATGATAGCCACGTGATCAGTGCATGATCAGTCATGTGATACGTGTGTGATCAGCCACGTGATCAGTGCATGATATCCACGTGATCAGTGCATGACAGCCACGTGATCAGTGCATGAGAGCCACGTGATCAGTGCATGATCAGTCACGTGATACAGTGTGATCAGCCACGTGATCAGTGCATGATCAGCCACGTGATCAGTGCATGATCAATTACGTGATCAGTGCATGATCAGTCACGTGACCAGTACATGGTTGCTACGTGATCATTCCATGACAGCCACGTGATCAGTGCATGATAGTCACGTGATCAGTGCATGATCAGTCACGTGATCAGTACATGGTAGCTACATGATCATTGCATGATCAGCCACGTGATAGTGCATGATCAGCCACGTGATCAGTGCATGATCAGTCACGTGATCAGTGCATGATCAGTCACGTGATCAGTGCATGGTAGCTGCGTGATCAGTGCATGATCAGCCACGTGATCAGTGCATGATAGCCACGTGATCAGTGCATGATCAGCCACGTGATCAGTGCATGATCAGTCACGTGATCAGTGCATGATCAGCCACGTGATAGCAGAATGTGACAGCCACGTGATCAGTGCATGATAGCCACGTGATCAGTGCATGATCAGTCACGTGATCAGTGCATGATCAGTTATGTGATCAGTGCATGATCAGCCACGTGATCAGTGCATGATCAGCCACATGATCAGTGCATGATCACTACGTGATCAGTGCATGATCAGTCACGTGATCAGTACATGGTAGCCACGTGATCAGTGCATGATCAGCCACGTGATCAGTGCATGATAGCCACGTGATCAGTGCATGATCAGTCACCTGATCAGTGTATGATCATTCACGTGACCTGTACATGGTAGCTACGTGATCAGTGCATGATCAGCCACGTGATCAGTGCATGATAGCCACGTGATCAGTGCATGATCAGTCACGTGATCAGTGCATGATCAGTCACGTGACCAGTACATGGTAGCTACATGATCATTGCATGATCAGCCACGTGAGCAGTGCATGATAGCCACGTGATCAGTGCATGATCAGTCACGTGATCAGTGCATGATCAGTCACGTGATCAGTACATGGTAGCTGCGTGATCATGCATGATCAGCCACGTGATCAGTGCATGATAGCCACGTGATCAGTGCATGATCAGCCACGTGATCAGTGCATGATCAGGCACGTGATCAGTGCATGTCCAGCCACGTGATCAGTGCATGATAGCCACGTGATCAGTGCATGATCAGTCACGTGATCAGTGCATGATCAGCTATGTGATCAGTGCATGATCAGCCACGTGATCAGTGCATGATCAGCCACGTGATCAGTGCATGATCAATTACGTGATCAGTGCATGATCAGTCACGTGACCAGTACATGGTAGCTACGTGATCATTGCATGATCAGCCACGTGATCAGTGCATGATAGCCACGTGATCAGTGCATGATAGCCACGTGATCAGTGCATGATCAGTCATGTGATACGTGTGTGATCAGCCACGTGATCAGTGCATGATATCACGTGATCAGTGCATGACAGCCACGTGATCAGTGCATGAGAGCCACGTGATCAGTGCATGATCAATTACGTGCTCAGTGCATGATCAGTTACGTGACCAGTACATGGTTGCTACGTGATCGTGCATGATCAGCCACGTGAGCAGAGCATGATAGCCACGTGGTCAGTGCATGATCAGTCACGTGATCAGTACATGATCAGTCACGTGAACAGTGCATGTTCATTTACGTGATCTTTGCATGATCAGTCACGTTACCAGTATATGGTTGCTACGTGATCATTCCATGACGAGCCACGTGAGCAGTGCATGATAGCCACGTGATGTGTGCATGAGTTACGTGAGCAGAGTATGATCAGCCACGTGATCAGTGCATGAGTGCCACGTGATCAGTGCATGATATGTCACGTGACAGGTGTGTGATCAGCCACGTGAACAGTGCATGTTCAGCCACGTGATCAGTGCATGATAGCCACGTGATCAGTGCATGATCAGTTACGTGAGCAGTGTATGAACAGCCACGTGATCAGTGCATGGTCAGACACGTGAACAGTGTATGATCAGCCACGTGATCAGTGCATGATATCCAAGTGATCAGTGCATGATCATCACGTGATCAGTGTATGATCAGCCACGTGAACAGTGCATGCTCAGTCACGTGATCTGGGCCTGCTGAGCTGCGTGATTACTGTCTGCTCATCTGCTTGACAATTGCCAGCTGAGCTGCACGATTCCTGCCTGTCATCTGCTTGACAATTGCCAGCTGTGCTGCGTAATTCCTGCCTGCTCAGCTGCTTGATTATTGCCAGCTGAGCAGCATGATTCCTCACACCTGAGTTCCATGATTATTGCCTGCTGACTGTTTGATTCGTGCCTACTCAGCTCTTTGTTTATTGCCTCCAGAGGCACATGATCAGTGTATGATAGCAAACATGATCAGCGCATGATCAGTCACATGATCAGCGCCATTAAGTCACGTGATCACTACATGATAGTCATGTGATCAGTCCATGCTCAGTCACGGTATCAGTGCATGATCAGCCACGTGATCAGTGCATGATCTGTCACAAGATTAGTGTATGATCATCCACGTGATCAGTGCATGGGCAGTCATGTGATCAGTGCATGATATAGACGTGAACAGTGCATGACCAGTCTCGTGATCCGTGCATGATAGCCACGTGATCAGTGCATGATCAGTCACCTGATGGGTGTATGATCATTCACGTGACCTGTACATGGTAGCTACATGATCATTGCATGATCAGCCACGTGAGTAGTTCATGATAGCCACGTGATCAGTGCATGATCAGTCACGTGATCAGTGCATGATCAGTCATGTGACCAGTACATGGTAGCTGCGTGATCATGGCATGATCAGCCACGTGATCAGTGCATGATAGCCACGTGATCAGTGCATGATCAGACACGTGATCAGTGCATGATCAGTCACGTGATCAGTGCATGATCAGCCACGTGATCAGTGCATGATCAGGCACGTGATCAGTGCATGTCCAGCCACGTGATCAGTGCATGATAGCCACGTGATCAGTGCATGATCAGTCACGTGATCAGTGCATGATCAGTTATGTGATCAGTGTATGATCAGCCACGTGATCAGTGCATGATCAGCCACATGATCAGTGCATGATCAATCACGTGATCAGTGCATGATCAGTCACGTGATCAGTACATGGTAGCTACGTGATCATTGCATGATCAGCCACGTGATCAGTGCATGATAGCCACGTGATCAGTGCATGATCAGCCACGTGATCAGTGCATGATCAGCCACGTGATCAGTGCATGATCAGTCACGTGATCATGTGTGATCAGCCACGTGATCAGTGCATGATCAGCCACGTGATCAGTGCATGATCAGCCACGTGATCAGTGCATGATCAGTCACGTGACCAGTACATGGTAGCTACGTGATCAGTGCATGATCAGCCACGTGATCAGTGCATGATAGCCACGTGATCAGTGCATGATCAGTCACGTGATCAGTGCATGATCAGTCACGTGATCAGTGCATGATCAGCCACGTGATCAGTGCATGATCAGCCACGTGATCAGTGCATGATAGCCACGTGATCAGTGCATGATCAGCCACGTGATCAGTGCATGATAGCCACGTGATCAGTGCATGATAGCCACGTGATCAGTGCATGACAGCCACGTGATCAGTGCATGAGAGCCATGGGATCAGTGCATGATCAGTCACGTGATACATGTGTGATCAGCCACGTGATCAGTGCATGATGAGCCACGTGATCAGTGCAGGATCAATTACGTGATCAGTGCATGATCAGTCACGTGACCAGTACATGGTTGCTACGTGATCATTGCATGATCAGCCACGTGAGCAGAGCATGATAGCCACGTGTCAGTGCATGATCAGTCACGTGATCAGTACATGATCAGTCACGTGAACAGTGCATGATCATTTACGTGATCTTTGCATGATCAGTCACGTGACCAGTATATGGTTGCTACGTGATCATTCCATGACGAGCCACGTGAGCAGTGCATGATAGCCACGTGATGTGTGCATGAGTTACGTGAGCAGAGTATGATCAGCCACGTGATCAGTGCATGAGTGCCACGTGATCAGTGCATGATATGTCACGTGACAGGTGTGTGATCAGCCACGTGAACAGTGCATGTTCAGCCACGTGATCAGTGCATGATAGCCACGTGATCAGTGCATGATCAGTTACGTGAGCAGTGTATGATCAGCCACGTGATCAGTGCATGGTCAGACACGTGAACAGTGTATGATCAGCCACGTGATCAGTGCATGATATCCAAGTGATCAGTGCATGATCATCACGTGATCAGTGTATGATCAGCCACGTGAACAGTGCATGCTCAGTCACGTGATCTGGGCCTGCTGAGCTGCGTGATTACTGTCTGCTCATCTGCTTGACAATTGCCAGCTGAGCTGCACGATTCCTGCCTGTCATCTGCTTGACAATTGCCAGCTGTGCTGCGTAATTCCTGCCTGCTCAGCTGCTTGATTATTGCCAGCTGAGCAGCATGATTCCTCACACCTGAGTTCCATGATTATTGCCTGCTGACTGTTTGATTCGTGCCTACTCAGCTCTTTGTTTATTGCCTCCAGAGGCACATGATCAGTGTATGATAGCAAACATGATCAGCGCATGATCAGTCACATGATCAGCGCCATTAAGTCACGTGATCACTACATGATAGTCATGTGATCAGTCCATGCTCAGTCACGGTATCAGTGCATGATCAGCCACGTGATCAGTGCATGATCTGTCACAAGATTAGTGTATGATCATCCACGTGATCAGTGCACGGGCAGTCATGTGATCAGTGCATGATATAGACGTGAACAGTGCATGATCAGTCTCGTGATCAGTGCATGATAGCCACGTGATCAGTGCATGATCAGTCACCTGATGGGTGTATGATCATTCACGTGACCTGTACATGGTAGCTACATGATCATTGCATGATCAGCCACGTGAGTAGTGCATGATAGCCACGTGATCACTGCATGATCAGTCACGTGATCAGTGCATGATCAGTCATGTGACCAGTACATGGTAGCTGCGTGATCATGGCATGATCAGCCACGTGAGCAGTGCATGATAGCCACGTGATCAGTGCATGATCAGACACGTGATCAGTGCATGATCAGTCACGTGATCAGTGCATGATCAGCCACGTGATCAGTGCATGACCAGGCACGTGATCAGTGTATGTCAGCCAAGTGATCAGTGCATGATAGCCACGTGATCAGTGCATGATCAGTCACGTGATCAGTGCATGTTCAGTTATGTGATCAGCGTATGATCAGCCACGTGATCAGTGCATGATCAGCCACATGATCAGTGCATTATCAATTACGTGCTCAGTGCATGATCAGTCACGTGACCAGTACATGGTAGCTACGTGATCATTGCATGATCAGCCACGTGATCAGTGCATGATAGCCACGTGATCAGTGCATGATAGCCACGTGATCAGTGCATGATCAGTCATGTGATACGTGTGTGATCAGCCACGTGATCAGTGCATGATATCCACGTGATCAGTGCATGACAGCCACGTGATCAGTGCATGAGAGCCACGGGATCAGTGCATGATCAGTCACGTGATACATGTGTGATCAGCCACGTGATCAGTGCATGATGAGCCACGTGATCAGTGCATGATCAATTACGTGATCAGTGCATGATCAGTCACGTGACCAGTACATGGTTGCTACGTGATCGTGCATGATCAGCCACGTGAGCAGTGCATGATAGCCACGTGATCAGTGCATGATCAGTCACGTGATCAGTACATGATCAGTCACGTGAACAGTGCATGTTCATTTACGTGATCTTTGCATGATCAGTCACGTGACCAGTATATGGTTGCTACGTGATCATTCCATGACGAGCCACGTGAGCAGTGCATGATAGCCACGTGATGTGTGCATGAGTTACGTGAGCAGAGTATGATCAGCCACGTGATCAGTGCATGAGTGCCACGTGATCAGTGCATGATATGTCACGTGACAGGTGTGTGATCAGCCACGTGATCAGTGCATGATCAGCCACGTGATCAGTGCATGATAGCCACGTGATCAGTGCATGATCAGTTACGTGATCAGTGCATGATCAGCCACGTGATCAGTGCATGATCAGACACGTGATCAGTGCATGATCAGCCACGTGATCAGTGCATGATATCCACGTGATCAGTGCATGATCATCACGTGATCAGTGCATGATCAGCCACGTGATCAGTGCATGATCAGTCACGTGATCAGTGCATGATCAGTCACGTGATCAGTGCATGATCAGCCACGTGATCAGTGCATGATCAGCCACGTGATCAGTGCATGATCAGCCACGTGATCAGTGCATGATCAGTCACGTGATCAGTGCATGATCAGTTACGTGATCAGTGCATGATCAGCCACGTGATCAGTGCATGATCAGCCACGTGATCAGTGCATGATCAGCCACGTGATCAGTGCATGATCAGTCACGTGATCAGTGCATGATAGCACGTGATCAGTGCATGATCAGCCACGTGATCAGTGCATGATAGCCACGTGATCAGTGCATGATCAGCCACGTGATCAGTGCATGAGCAGCCACGGGATCAGTGCATGATCAGTCACGTGATCATGCATGATCAGCCACGTGATCAGTGCATGATCAGCCACGTGATCAGTGCATGATCAATCACGTGATCAGTGCATGATCAGTCACGTGACCAGTACATGGTTGCTACGTGATCGTGCATGATCAGCCACGTGATCAGTGCATGATAGCCACGTGATCAGTGCATGATCAGTCACGTGATCAGTGCATGATCAGTCACGTGATCAGTGCATGATCATTTACGTGATCAGTGCATGATCAGTCACGTGACAGTGCATGATAGCTACGTGATCAGTGCATGATCAGCCACGTGATCAGTGCATGATAGCCACGTGATCAGTGCATGATAGCCACGTGATCAGTGCATGATCAGCCACGTGATCAGTGCATGAGAGCCATGGGATCAGTGCATGATCAGTCACGTGATCATGTGTGATCAGCCACGTGATCAGTGCATGATCAGCCACGTGATCAGTGCAGGATCATTACGTGATCAGTGCATGATCAGTCACGTGATCAGTACATGGTAGCTACGTGATCAGTGCATGATCAGCCACGTGATCAGTGCATGATAGCCACGTGATCAGTGCATGATCAGTCACGTGATCAGTGCATGATCAGTCACGTGATCAGTGCATGATCAGTCACGTGATCAGTGCATGATCAGTCACGTGACCAGTATATGGTTGCTACGTGATCATTCCATGACAGCCACGTGAGCAGTGCATGATAGCCACGTGATGAGTGCATGAGTTACGTGATCAGTGCATGATCAGCCACGTGATCAGTGCATGAGTGCCACGTGATCAGTGCATGATAGTCACGTGATCAGTGTGTGATCAGCCACGTGATCAGTGCATGATCAGCCACGTGATCAGTGCATGATAGCCACGTGATCAGTGCATGATCAGTCACGTGATCAGTGCATGATCAGCCACGTGATCAGTGCATGATCAGCCACGTGATCAGTGCATGATCAATCACGTGATCAGTGCATGATCAGTCACGTGATCAGTGCATGGTAGCTGCGTGATCATGCATGATCAGCCACGTGATCAGTGCATGATAGCCACGTGATCAGTGCATGATCAGTCACGTGATCAGTGCATGATCAGTTACGTGATCAGTGCATGATCAGCCACGTGATCAGTGCATGATCAGCCACGTGATCAGTGCATGATCAATACGTGATCAGTGCATGATCAGTCACGTGACCAGTGCATGGTAGCTACGTGATCAGTGCATGATCAGCCACGTGATCAGTGCATGATAGCCACGTGATCAGTGCATGATAGCCACGTGATCAGTGCATGATCAGTCATGTGATACGTGTGTGATCAGCCACGTGATCAGTGCATGATATCCACGTGATCAGTGCATGACAGCCACGTGATCAGTGCATGAGAGCCACGTGATCAGTGCATGATCAGTCACGTGATACATGTGTGATCAGCCACGTGATCAGTGCATGATGAGCCACGTGATCAGTGCAGGATCAATTACATGATCAGTGCATGATCAGTCACGTGACCAGTACATGGTTGCTACGTGATCGTTGCATGATCAGCCACGTGAGCAGAGCATGATAGCCACGTGATCAGTGCATGATCAGTCACGTGATCAGTACATGATCAGTCACGTGAACAGTGCATGATCATTTACGTGATCTTTGCATGATCAGTCACGTGACCAGTATATGGTTGCTACGTGATCATTCCATGACGAGCCACGTGAGCAGTGCATGATAGCCACGTGATGTGTGCATGAGTTACGTGAGCAGAGTATGATCTGCCACGTGATCAGTGCATGAGTGCCACGTGATCAGTGCATGATATGTCACGTGACAGGTGTGTGATCAGCCACGTGAACAGTGCATGTTCAGCCACGTGATCAGTGCATGATAGCCACGTGATCAGTGCATGATCAGTTACGTGAGCAGTGTATGATCAGCCACGTGATCAGTGCATGGTCAGACACGTGAACAGTGTATGATCAGCCACGTGATCAGTGCATGATATCCAAGTGATCAGTGCATGATCATCACGTGATCAGTGTATGATCAGCCACGTGAACAGTGCATGCTCAGTCACGTGATCTGGGCCTGCTGAGATGCGTGATTACTGTCTGCTCATCTGCTTGACAATTGCCAGCTGAGCTGCACGATTCCTGCCTGTCATCTGCTTGACAATTGCCAGCTGTGCTGCGTAATTCCTGCCTGTTCAGCTGCTTGATTATTGCCAGCTGAGCAGCATGATTCCTCACACCTGAGTTCCATGATTATTGCCTGCTGACTGTTTGATTCGTGCCTACTCAGCTCTTTGTTTATTGCCTCCAGAGGCACATGATCAGTGTATGATAGCAAACATGATCAGCGCATGATCAGTCACATGATCAGCGCCATTAAGTCACGTGATCACTACATGATAGTCATGTGATCAGTCCATGCTCAGTCACGGTTTCAGTGCATGATCAGCCACGTGATCAGTGCATGATCTGTCACAAGATTAGTGTATGATAATCCACGTGATCAGTGCAGGGCAGTCATGTGATCAGTGCATGATATAGACGTAAACAGTGCATGATCAGTCTTGTGATGAGTGCATGATAGCCACGTGATCAGTGCATGATCAGTCACCTGATGGGTGTATGATCATTCACGTGACCTGTACATGGTAGCTACATGATCATTGCATGATCAGCCACGTGAGTAGTGCATGATAGCCACGTGATCACTGCATGATCAGTCACGTGATCAGTGCATGATCAGTCATGTGACCAGTACATGGTAGCTGCGTGATCATGGCATGATCAGCCACGTGAGCAGTGCATGATAGCCACGTGATCAGTGCATGATCAGACACGTGATCAGTGCATGATCAGTCACGTGATCAGTGCATGATCAGGCACGTGATCAGTGTATGTCAGCCACGTGATCAGTGCATGATCAGCCACGTGATCAGTGCATGATCAGTCACGTGATCAGTGCATGATCAGTTATATGATCAGTGTATGATCAGCCACGTGATCAGTGCATGATCAGCCACATGATCAGTGCATGATCAATTACGTGATCAGTGCATGATCAGTCACGTGACCAGTACATGGTAGCTGTGATCATTGCATGATCAGCCACGTGATCAGTGCATGATAGCCACGTGATCAGTGCATGATCAGTCATGTGATAGTGTGTGATCAGCCACGTGATCAGTGCATGATATCCACGTGATCAGTGCATGACAGCCACGTGATCAGTGCATGAGAGCCACGTGATCAGTGCATGATCAGTCACGTGATAACTGTGTGATCAGCCACGTGATCAGTGCATGATGAGCCACGTGATCAGTGCAGGATCAATTACGTGATCAGTGCATGATCAGTCACGTGACCAGTACATGGTTGCTACGTGATCGTGCATGATCAGCCACGTGAGCAGAGCATGATAGCCACGTGATCAGTGCATGATCAGTCACGTGAACAGTGCATGATCATTTACGTGATCTTTGCATGATCAGTCACGTGACCAGTATATGGTTGCTACGTGATCATTCCATGACGAGCCACGTGAGCAGTGCATGATAGCCACGTGATGTGTGCATGAGTTACGTGAGCAGAGTATGATCAGCCACGTGATCAGTGCATGAGTGCCACGTGATCAGTGCATGATATGTCACGTGACAGGTGTGTGATCAGCCACGTGAACAGTGCATGTTCAGCCACGTGATCAGTGCATGATAGCCACGTGATCAGTGCATGATCAGTTACGTGAGCAGTGTATGATCAGCCACGTGATCAGTGCATGGTCAGACACGTGAACAGTGTATGATCAGCCACGTGATCAGTGCATGATATCCAAGTGATCAGTGCATGATCATCACGTGATCAGTGTATGATCAGCCACGTGAACAGTGCATGCTCAGTCACGTGATCTGGGCCTGCTGAGCTGCGTGATTACTGTCTGCTCATCTGCTTGACAATTGCCAGCTGAGCTGCACGATTCCTGCCTGTCATCTGCTTGACAATTGCCAGCTGTGCTGCGTAATTCCTGCCTGCTCAGCTGCTTGATTATTGCCAGCTGAGCAGCATGATTCCTCACACCTGAGTTCCATGATTATTGCCTGCTGACTGTTTGATTCGTGCCTACTCAGCTCTTTGTTTATTGCCTCCAGAGGCACATGATCAGTGTATGATAGCAAACATGATCAGCGCATGATCAGTCACATGATCAGCGCCATTAAGTCACGTGGTCACTACATGATAGTCATGTGATCAGTCCATGCTCAGTCACGGTATCAGTGCATGATCAGCCACGTGATCAGTGCATGATCTGTCACAAGATTAGTGTATGATCATCCACATGATCAGTGCACGGGCAGTCATGTGATCAGTGCATGATATAGACGTGAACAGTGCATGACCAGTCTCGTGATCCGTGCATGATAGCCACGTGATCAGTGCATGATCAGTCACCTGATGGGTGTATGATCATTCACGTGACCTGTACATGGTAGCTACATGATCATTGCATGTTCAGCCACGTGAGTAGTTCATGATAGCCACGTGATCACTGCATGATCAGTCACGTGATCAGTGCATGATCAGTCATGTGACCAGTACATGGTAGCTGCGTGATCATGGCATGATCAGCCACGTGAGCAGTGCATGATAGCCACGTGATCAGTGCATGATCAGCCACGTGATCAGTGCATGATCAGTCACGTGATCAGTGCATGATCAGCCACGTGATCAGTGCATGACCAGGCACGTGAACAGTGTATGTCCAGCCAAGTGATCAGTGCATGATAGCCACGTGATCAGTGCATGATCAGTCACGTGATCAGTGCATGATCAGTTATGTGATCAGTGCATGATCAGCCACGTGATCAGTGCATGATCAGCCACATGATCAGTGCATGATCAATTACGTGATCAGTGCATGATCAGTCACGTGACCAGTACATGGTAGCTACGTGATCATTGCATGATCAGCCACGTGATCAGTGCATGATAGCCACGTGATCAGTGCATGATAGCCACGTGATCAGTGCATGATCAGTCACGTGATACAGTGTGATCAGCCACGTGATCAGTGCATGATATCCACGTGATCAGTGCATGATCAGCCACGTGATCAGTGCATGATATCCACGTGATCAGTGCATGACAGCCACGTGATCAGTGCATGAGAGCCACGGGATCAGTGCATGATCAGTCACGTGATACATGTGTGATCAGCCACGTGATCAGTGCATGATGAGCCACGTGATCAGTGCAGGATCAATTACGTGATCAGTGCATGATCAGTCACGTGACCAGTACATGGTTGCTACGTGATCGTTGCATGATCAGCCACGTGAGCAGAGCATGATAGCCACGTGATCAGTGCATGATCAGTCACGTGATCAGTACATGATCAGTCACGTGAACAGTGCATGATCATTTACGTGATCTTTGCATGATCAGTCACGTACCAGTATATGGTTGCTACGTGATCATTCCATGACGAGCCACGTGAGCAGTGCATGATAGCCACGTGATGTGTGCATGAGTTACGTGAGCAGAGTATGATCAGCCACGTGATCAGTGCATGAGTGCCACGTGATCAGTGCATGATATGTCACGTGACAGGTGTGTGATCAGCCACGTGAACAGTGCATGTTCAGCCACGTGATCAGTGCATGATAGCCACGTGATCAGTGCATGATCAGTTACGTGAGCAGTGTATGATCAGCCACGTGATCAGTGCATGGTCAGACACGTGAACAGTGTATGATCAGCCACGTGATCAGTGCATGATATCCAAGTGATCAGTGCATGATCATCACGTGATCAGTGTATGATCAGCCACGTGAACAGTGCATGCTCAGTCACGTGATCTGGGCCTGCTGAGCTGCGTGATTACTGTCTGCTCATCTGCTTGACAATTGCCAGCTGAGCTGCACGATTCCTGCCTGTCATCTGCTTGACAATTGCCAGCTGTGCTGCGTAATTCCTGCCTGCTCAGCTGCTTGATTATTGCCAGCTGAGCAGCATGATTCCTCACACCTGAGTTCATGATTATTGCCTGCTGACTGTTTGATTCGTGCCTACTCAGCTCTTTGTTTATTGCCTCCAGAGGCACATGATCAGTGTATGATAGCAAACATGATCAGCGCATGATCAGTCACATGATCAGCGCCATTAAGTCACGTGATCACTACATGATAGTCATGTGATCAGTCCATGCTCAGTCACGGTATCAGTGCATGATCAGCCACGTGATCAGTGCATGATCTGTCACAAGATTAGTGTATGATCATCCACGTGATCAGTGCATGGGCAGTCATGTGATCAGTGCATGATATAGACGTGATCAGTGCATGATCAGTCTCGTGATCAGTGCATGATAGCCACGTGATCAGTGCATGATCAGTCACCTGATGGGTGTATGATCATTCACGTGACCTGTACATGGTAGCTACATGATCATTGCATGATCAGCCACGTGAGTAGTTCATGATAGCCACGTGATCACTGCATGATCAGTCACGTGATCAGTGCATGATCAGTCATGTGACCAGTACATGGTAGCTGCGTGATCATGTGCATGATCAGCCACGTGAGCAGTGCATGATAGCCACGTGATCAGTGCATGATCAGTCACGTGATCAGTGCATGATCAGTCACGTGATCAGTGCATGATCAGGCACGTGATCAGTGCATGTCAGCCACGTGATCAGTGCATGATAGCCACGTGATCAGTGCATGATCAGTCACGTGATCAGTGCATGATCAGTTATGTGATCAGTGTATGATCAGCCACGTGATCAGTGCATGATCAGCCACATGATCAGTGCATGATCAATTACGTGATCAGTGCATGATCAGTCACGTGACCAGTACATGGTAGCTACGTGATCATTGCATGATCAGCCACGTGATCAGTGCATGATAGCCACGTGATCAGTGCATGATCAGTCATGTGATAGTGTGTGATCAGCCACGTGATCAGTGCATGATATCCACGTGATCAGTGCATGACAGCCACGTGATCAGTGCATGAGAGCCACGTGATCAGTGCATGATCAGTCACGTGATACATGTGTGATCAGCCACGTGATCAGTGCATGATGAGCCACGTGATCAGTGCAGGATCAATTACGTGATCAGTGCATGATCAGTCACGTGACCAGTACATGGTTGCTACGTGATCGTTGCATGATCAGCCACGTGAGCAGTGCATGATAGCCACGTGATCAGTGCATGATCAGACACGTGATCAGTACATGATCAGTCACGTGAACAGTGCATGATCATTTACGTGATCTTTGCATGATCAGTCACGTTACCAGTATATGGTTGCTACGTGATCATTCCATGACGAGCCACGTGAGCAGTGCATGATAGCCACGTGATGTGTGCATGAGTTACGTGAGCAGAGTATGATCAGCCACGTGATCAGTGCATGAGTGCCACGTGATCAGTGCATGATATGTCACGTGACAGGTGTGTGATCAGCCACGTGAACAGTGCATGTTCAGCCACGTGATCAGTGCATGATAGCCACGTGATCAGTGCATGATCAGTTACGTGAGCAGTGTATGATCAGCCACGTGATCAGTGCATGGTCAGACACGTGAACAGTGTATGATCAGCCACGTGATCAGTGCATGATATCCAAGTGATCAGTGCATGATCATCACGTGATCAGTGTATGATCAGCCACGTGAACAGTGCATGCTCAGTCACGTGATCTGGGCCTGCTGAGCTGCGTGATTACTGTCTGCTCATCTGCTTGACAATTGCCAGCTGAGCTGCACGATTCCTGCCTGTCATCTGCTTGACAATTGCCAGCTGTGCTGCGTAATTCCTGCCTGCTCAGCTGCTTGATTATTGCCAGCTGAGCAGCATGATTCCTCACACCTGAGTTCCATGATTATTGCCTGCTGACTGTTTGATTCGTGCCTACTCAGCTCTTTGTTTATTGCCTCCAGAGGCACATGATCAGTGTATGATAGCAAACATGATCAGCGCATGATCAGTCACATGATCAGCGCCATTAAGTCACGTGATCACTACATGATAGTCATGTGATCAGTCCATGCTCAGTCACGGTATCAGTGCATGATCAGCCACGTGATCAGTGCATGATCTGTCACAAGATTAGTGTATGATCATCCACGTGATCAGTGCACGGGCAGTCATGTGATCAGTGCATGATATAGACGTGAACAGTGCATGATCAGTCTCGTGATCAGTGCATGATAGCCACGTGATCAGTGCATGATCAGTCACCTGATGGGTGTATGATCATTCACGTGACCTGTACATGGTAGCTACATGATCATTGCATGATCAGCCACGTGAGTAGTTCATGATAGCCACGTGATCACTGCATGATCAGTCACGTGATCAGTGCATGATCAGTCATGTGACCAGTACATGGTAGCTGCGTGATCATGGCATGATCAGCCACGTGAGCAGTGCATGATAGCCACGTGATCAGTGCATGATCAGACACGTGATCAGTGCATGATCAGTCACGTGATCAGTGCATGATCAGCCACGTGATCAGTGCATGACCAGGCACGTGATCAGTGTATGTCCAGCCAAGTGATCAGTGCATGATAGCCACGTGATCAGTGCATGATCAGTCACGTGATCAGTGCATGATCAGTTATGTGATCAGTGTATGATCAGCCACGTGATCAGTGCATGATCAGCCACATGATCAGTGCATGATCAATTACGTGATCAGTGCATGATCAGTCACGTGACCAGTACATGGTAGCTACGTGATCATTGCATGATCAGCCACGTGATCAGTGCATGATAGCCACGTGATCAGTGCATGATAGCCACGTGATCAGTGCATGATCAGTCATGTGATACGTGTGTGATCAGCCACGTGATCAGTGCATGATATCCACGTGATCAGTGCATGACAGCCACGTGATCAGTGCATGAGAGCCACGTGATCAGTGCATGATCAGTCACGTGATACATGTGTGATCAGCCACGTGATCAGTGCATGATGAGCCACGTGATCAGTGCAGGATCAATTACGTGATCAGTGCATGATCAGTCACGTGACCAGTACATGGTTGCTACGTGATCGTTGCATGATCAGCCACGTGAGCAGAGCATGATAGCCACGTGATCAGTGCATGATCAGTCACGTGATCAGTACATGATCAGTCACGTGAACAGTGCATGATCATTTACGTGATCTTTGCATGATCAGTCACGTGACCAGTATATGGTTGCTACGTGATCATTCCATGACGAGCCACGTGAGCAGTGCATGATAGCCACGTGATGTGTGCATGAGTTACGTGAGCAGAGTATGATCAGCCACGTGATCAGTGCATGAGTGCCACGTGATCAGTGCATGATATGTCACGTGACAGGTGTGTGATCAGCCACGTGAACAGTGCATGTTCAGCCACGTGATCAGTGCATGATAGCCACGTGATCAGTGCATGATCAGTTACGTGAGCAGTGTATGATCAGCCACGTGATCAGTGCATGGTCAGACACGTGAACAGTGTATGATCAGCCACGTGATCAGTGCATGATATCCAAGTGATCAGTGCATGATCATCACGTGATCAGTGTATGATCAGCCACGTGAACAGTGCATGCTCAGTCACGTGATCTGGGCCTGCTGAGCTGCGTGATTACTGTCTGCTCATCTGCTTGACAATTGCCAGCTGAGCTGCACGATTCCTGCCTGTCATCTGCTTGACAATTGCCAGCTGTGCTGCGTAATTCCTGCCTGCTCAGCTGCTTGATTATTGCCAGCTGAGCAGCATGATTCCTCACACCTGAGTTCCATGATTATTGCCTGCTGACTGTTTGATTCGTGCCTACTCAGCTCTTTGTTTATTGCCTCCAGAGGCACATGATCAGTGTATGATAGCAAACATGATCAGCGCATGATCAGTCACATGATCAGCGCCATTAAGTCACGTGATCACTACATGATAGTCATGTGATCAGTCCATGCTCAGTCACGGTATCAGTGCATGATCAGCCACGTGATCAGTGCATGATCTGTCACAAGATTAGTGTATGATCATCCACGTGATCAGTGCATGGGCAGTCATGTGATCAGTGCATGATATAGACGTGAACAGTGCATGATCAGTCTCGTGATCAGTGCATGATAGCCACGTGATCAGTGCATGATCAGTCACCTGATGGGTGTATGATCATTCACGTGACCTGTACATGGTAGCTACATGATCATTGCATGATCAGCCACGTGAGTAGTGCATGATAGCCACGTGATCACTGCATGATCAGTCACGTGATCAGTGCATGATCAGTCATGTGACCAGTACATGGTAGCTGCGTGATCATGGCATGATCAGCCACGTGAGCAGTGCATGATAGCCACGTGATCAGTGCATGATCAGACACGTGATCAGTGCATGATCAGTCACGTGATCAGTGCATGATCAGCCACGTGATCAGTGCATGACCAGGCACGTGATCAGTGTATGTCCAGCCACGTGATCAGTGCATGATAGCCACGTGATCAGTGCATGATCAGTCACGTGATCAGTGCATGATCAGTTATGTGATCAGTGTATGATCAGCCACGTGATCAGTGCATGATCAGCCACATGATCAGTGCATGATCAATTACGTGATCAGTGCATGATCAGTCACGTGACCAGTACATGGTAGCTACGTGATCATTGCATGATCAGCCACGTGATCAGTGCATGATAGCCACGTGATCAGTGCATGATAGCCACGTGATCAGTGCATGATCAGTCATGTGATACGTGTGTGATCAGCCACGTGATCAGTGCATGATATCCACGTGATCAGTGCATGACAGCCACGTGATCAGTGCATGAGAGCCACGTGATCAGTGCATGATCAGTCACGTGATACATGTGTGATCAGCCACGTGATCAGTGCATGATGAGCCACGTGATCAGTGCATGATCAATTACGTGATCAGTGCATGATCAGTCACGTGACCAGTACATGGTTGCTACGTGATCGTTGCATGATCAGCCACGTGAGCAGAGCATGATAGCCACGTGATCAGTGCATGATCAGTCACGTGATCAGTACATGATCAGTCACGTGAACAGTGCATGATCATTTACGTGATCAGTGCATGATCAGTCACGTGACCAGTATATGGTTGCTACGTGATCATTCCATGACGAGCCACGTGAGCAGTGCATGATAGCCACGTGATGTGTGCATGAGTTACGTGAGCAGAGTATGATCAGCCACGTGATCAGTGCATGAGTGCCACGTGATCAGTGCATGATATGTCACGTGACAGGTGTGTGATCAGCCACGTGAACAGTGCATGATCAGCCACGTGATCAGTGCATGATAGCCACGTGATCAGTGCATGATCAGTTACGTGAGCAGTGTATGATCAGCCACGTGATCAGTGCATGATATCCAAGTGATCAGTGCATGATCATCACGTGATCAGTGTATGATCAGCCACGTGAACAGTGCATGCTCAGTCACGTGATCTGGGCCTGCTGAGCTGCGTGATTACTGTCTGCTCATCTGCTTGACAATTGCCAGCTGAGCTGCACGATTCCTGCCTGTCATCTGCTTGACAATTGCCAGCTGTGCTGCGTAATTCCTGCCTGCTCAGCTGCTTGATTATTGCCAGCTGAGCAGCATGATTCCTCACACCTGAGTTCCATGATTATTGCCTGCTGACTGTTTGATTCGTGCCTACTCAGCTCTTTGTTTATTGCCTCCAGAGGCACATGATCAGTGTATGATAGCAAACATGATCAGCGCATGATCAGTCACATGATCAGCGCCATTAAGTCACGTGATCACTACATGATAGTCATGTGATCAGTCCATGCTCAGTCACGGTATCAGTGCATGATCAGCCACGTGATCAGTGCATGATCTGTCACAAGATTAGTGTATGATCATCCACGTGATCAGTGCACGGGCAGTCATGTGATCAGTGCATGATATAGACGTGATCAGTGCATGATCAGTCTCGTGATCAGTGCATGATAGCCACGTGATCAGTGCATGATCAGTCACCTGATGGGTGTATGATCATTCACGTGACCTGTACATGGTAGCTACATGATCATTGCATGATCAGCCACGTGAGTAGTGCATGATAGCCACGTGATCACTGCATGATCAGTCACGTGATCAGTGCATGATCAGTCATGTGACCAGTACATGGTAGCTGCGTGATCATGGCATGATCAGCCACGTGAGCAGTGCATGATAGCCACGTGATCAGTGCATGATCAGACACGTGATCAGTGCATGATCAGTCACGTGATCAGTGCATGATCAGCCACGTGATCAGTGCATGTCAGCCACGTGATCAGTGCATGATAGCCACGTGATCAGTGCATGATCAGTCACGTGATCAGTGCATGATCAGTCACGTGATCAGTGCATGATCAGCCACGTGATCAGTGCATGATCAGCCACGTGATCAGTGCATGATCAATTACGTGATCAGTGCATGATCAGTCACGTGACCAGTACATGGTAGCTACGTGATCAGTGCATGATCAGCCACGTGATCAGTGCATGATAGCCACGTGATCAGTGCATGATCAGTCACGTGATCAGTGCATGATCAGTCATGTGATCAGTGCATGGTAGCTGTGATCAGTGCATGATCAGCCACGTGATCAGTGCATGATAGCCACGTGATCAGTGCATGATCAGTCACGTGATCAGTGCATGATCAGTCACGTGATCAGTGCATGATCAGCCACGTGATCAGTGCATGATCAGTCACGTGATCAGTGCATGATCAGCCACGTGATCAGTGCATGATAGCCACGTGATCAGTGCATGATCAGTCACGTGATCAGTGCATGATCAGTCACGTGATCAGTGCATGATCAGCCACGTGATCAGTGCATGATCAGCCACGTGATCAGTGCATGATCAATTACGTGATCAGTGCATGATCAGTCACGTGATCAGTGCATGATAGCTACGTGATCAGTGCATGATCAGCCACGTGATCAGTGCATGATAGCCACGTGATCAGTGCATGATAGCCACGTGATCAGTGCATGATCAGTCATGTGATAGTGTGTGATCAGCCACGTGATCAGTGCATGATATCCACGTGATCAGTGCATGATCAGCCACGTGATCAGTGCATGATCAGCCACGTGATCAGTGCATGATCAGTCACGTGATCAGTGCATGATAGCTACGTGATCAGTGCATGATCAGCCACGTGATCAGTGCATGATAGCCACGTGATCAGTGCATGATCAGTCATGTGATAGTGTGTGATCAGCCACGTGATCAGTGCATGATAGCCACGTGATCAGTGCATGATCAGCCACGTGATCAGTGCATGATAGCCACGTGATCAGTGCATGATCAGTCACGTGATACATGTGTGATCAGCCACGTGATCAGTGCATGATCAGCCACGTGATCAGTGCATGATCAATTACGTGATCAGTGCATGATCAGTCACGTGATCAGTACATGGTTGCTACGTGATCGTGCATGATCAGCCACGTGATCAGTGCATGATAGCCACGTGATCAGTGCATGATCAGTCACGTGATCAGTGCATGATCAGTCACGTGATCAGTGCATGATCATTTACGTGATCAGTGCATGATCAGTCACGTGACCAGTATATGGTAGCCACGTGATCATTGCATGATCAGCCACGTGATCAGTGCATGATAGCCACGTGATCAGTGCATGAGTTACGTGATCAGTGCATGATCAGCCACGTGATCAGTGCATGAGTGCCACGTGATCAGTGCATGATAGTCACGTGACAGTGTGTGATCAGCCACGTGATCAGTGCATGATCAGCCACGTGATCAGTGCATGATAGCCACGTGATCAGTGCATGATCAGTTACGTGATCAGTGCATGATCAGCCACGTGATCAGTGCATGATCAGCCACGTGATCAGTGCATGATCAGCCACGTGATCAGTGCATGATAGCCACGTGATCAGTGCATGATCAGTCACGTGATCAGTGCATGATCAGCCACGTGATCAGTGCATGGTCAGACACGTGAACAGTGTATGATCAGCCACGTGATCAGTGCATGATATCCAAGTGATCAGTGCATGATCATCACGTGATCAGTGTATGATCAGCCACGTGAACAGTGCATGCTCAGTCACGTGATCTGGGCCTGCTGAGCTGCGTGATTACTGTCTGCTCATCTGCTTGACAATTGCCAGCTGAGCTGCACGATTCCTGCCTGTCATCTGCTTGACAATTGCCAGCTGTGCTGCGTAATTCCTGCCTGCTCAGCTGCTTGATTATTGCCAGCTGAGCAGCATGATTCCTCACACCTGAGTTCCATGATTATTGCCTGCTGACTGTTTGATTCGTGCCTACTCAGCTCTTTGTTTATTGCCTCCAGAGGCACATGATCAGTGTATGATAGCAAACATGATCAGCGCATGATCAGTCACATGATCAGCGCCATTAAGTCACGTGATCACTACATGATAGTCATGTGATCAGTCCATGCTCAGTCACGGTATCAGTGCATGATCAGCCACGTGATCAGTGCATGATCTGTCACAAGATTAGTGTATGATCATCCACGTGATCAGTGCACGGGCAGTCATGTGATCAGTGCATGATATAGACGTGAACAGTGCATGATCAGTCTCGTGATCAGTGCATGATAGCCACGTGATCAGTGCATGATCAGTCACCTGATGGGTGTATGATCATTCACGTGACCTGTACATGGTAGCTACATGATCATTGCATGATCAGCCACGTGAGTAGTTCATGATAGCCACGTGATCACTGCATGATCAGTCACGTGATCAGTGCATGATCAGTCATGTGACCAGTACATGGTAGCTGCGTGATCATGGCATGATCAGCCACGTGAGCAGTGCATGATAGCCACGTGATCAGTGCATGATCAGACACGTGATCAGTGCATGATCAGTCACGTGATCAGTGCATGATCAGCCACGTGATCAGTGCATGACCAGGCACGTGATCAGTGCATGTCAGCCAAGTGATCAGTGCATGATAGCCACGTGATCAGTGCATGATCAGTCACGTGATCAGTGCATGATCAGTTATGTGATCAGTGCATGATCAGCCACGTGATCAGTGCATGATCAGCCACATGATCAGTGCATGATCAATTACGTGATCAGTGCATGATCAGTCACGTGACCAGTACATGGTAGCTACGTGATCATTGCATGATCAGCCACGTGATCAGTGCATGATAGCCACGTGATCAGTGCATGATAGCCACGTGATCAGTGCATGATCAGTCATGTGATACGTGTGTGATCAGCCACGTGATCAGTGCATGATATCCACGTGATCAGTGCATGACAGCCACGTGATCAGTGCATGAGAGCCACGTGATCAGTGCATGATCAGTCACGTGATACATGTGTGATCAGCCACGTGATCAGTGCATGATGAGCCACGTGATCAGTGCAGGATCAATTACGTGATCAGTGCATGATCAGTCACGTGACCAGTACATGGTTGCTACGTGATCGTTGCATGATCAGCCACGTGAGCAGAGCATGATAGCCACGTGATCAGTGCATGATCAGTCACGTGATCAGTACATGATCAGTCACGTGAACAGTGCATGATCATTTACGTGATCTTTGCATGATCAGTCACGTACCAGTATATGGTTGCTACGTGATCATTCCATGACGAGCCACGTGAGCAGTGCATGATAGCCACGTGATGTGTGCATGAGTTACGTGAGCAGAGTATGATCAGCCACGTGATCAGTGCATGAGTGCCACGTGATCAGTGCATGATATGTCACGTGACAGGTGTGTGATCAGCCACGTGAACAGTGCATGTTCAGCCACGTGATCAGTGCATGATAGCCACGTGATCAGTGCATGATCAGTTACGTGAGCAGTGTATGATCAGCCACGTGATCAGTGCATGGTCAGACACGTGAACAGTGTATGATCAGCCACGTGATCAGTGCATGATATCCAAGTGATCAGTGCATGATCATCACGTGATCAGTGTATGATCAGCCACGTGAACAGTGCATGCTCAGTCACGTGATCTGGGCCTGCTGAGCTGCGTGATTACTGTCTGCTCATCTGCTTGACAATTGCCAGCTGAGCTGCACGATTCCTGCCTGTCATCTGCTTGACAATTGCCAGCTGTGCTGCGTAATTCCTGCCTGCTCAGCTGCTTGATTATTGCCAGCTGAGCAGCATGATTCCTCACACCTGAGTTCCATGATTATTGCCTGCTGACTGTTTGATTCGTGCCTACTCAGCTCTTTGTTTATTGCCTCCAGAGGCACATGATCAGTGTATGATAGCAAACATGATCAGTGCATGATCAGTCACATGATCAGCGCCATTAAGTCACGTGATCACTACATGATAGTCATGTGATCAGTCCATGCTCAGTCACGGTATCAGTGCATGATCAGCCACGTGATCAGTGCATGATCTGTCACAAGATTAGTGTATGATCATCCACGTGATCAGTGCACGGGCAGTCATGTGATCAGTGCATGATATAGACGTGATCAGTGCATGATCAGTCTCGTGATCAGTGCATGATAGCCACGTGATCAGTGCATGATCAGTCACCTGATGGGTGTATGATCATTCACGTGACCTGTACATGGTAGCTACATGATCATTGCATGATCAGCCACGTGAGTAGTGCATGATAGCCACGTGATCACTGCATGATCAGTCACGTGATCAGTGCATGATCAGTCATGTGACCAGTACATGGTAGCTGCGTGATCATGGCATGATCAGCCACGTGAGCAGTGCATGATAGCCACGTGATCAGTGCATGATCAGACACGAGATCAGTGCATGATCAGTCACGTGATCAGTGCATGATCAGCCACGTGATCAGTGCATGACCAGGCACGTGATCAGTGTATGTCAGCCAAGTGATCAGTGCATGATAGCCACGTGATCAGTGCATGATCAGTCACGTGATCAGTGCATGATCAGTTATGTGATCAGTGTATGATCAGCCACGTGATCAGTGCATGATCAGCCACATGATCAGTGCATGATCAATTACGTGCTCAGTGCATGATCAGTCACGTGATCAGTACATGGTAGCTACGTGATCATTGCATGATCAGCCACGTGATCAGTGCATGATAGTCACGTGATCAGTGCATGATAGCCACGTGATCAGTGCATGATCAGTCATGTGATACGTGTGTGATCAGCCACGTGATCAGTGCATGATAGTCACGTGATCAGTGCATGACAGCCACGTGATCAGTGCATGAGAGCCACGTGATCAGTGCATGAGAGCCACGGGATCAGTGCATGATCAGTCTCGTGATACATGTGTGATCAGCCACGTGATCAGTGCATGATGAGCCACGTGATCAGTGCATGATCAATTACGTGATCAGTGCATGATCAGTCACGTGACCAGTACATGGTTGCTACGTGATCGTGCATGATCAGCCACGTGAGCAGTGCATGATAGCCACGTGATCAGTGCATGATCAGTCACGTGATCAGTGCATGATCAGTCACGTGAACAGTGCATGATCATTTACGTGATCAGTGCATGATCAGTCACGTGACCAGTATATGGTTGCTACGTGATCATTGCATGACAGCCACGTGAGCAGTGCATGATAGCCACGTGATGTGTGCATGAGTTACGTGAGCAGTGTATGATCAGCCACGTGATCAGTGCATGAGTGCCACGTGATCAGTGCATGATCAGTCACGTGAGCAGTGTATGATCAGCCACGTGATCACTGCATGGTCAGACACGTGAACAGTGTATGATCAGCCACGTGATCAGTGCATGATATCCACGTGATCAGTGCATGATCATCACGTGATCAGTGTATGATCAGCCACGTGAACAGTGCATGCTCAGTCACGTGATCTGGGCCTGCTGAGCTGCGTGATTACTGTCTGCTCATCTGCTTGACAATTGCCAGCTGAGCTGCACGATTCCTGCCTGTCATCTGCTTGACAATTGCCAGCTGTGCTGCGTAATTCCTGCCTGCTCAGCTGCTTGATTATTGCCAGCTGAGCAGCATGATTCCTCACACCTGAGTTCCATGATTATTGCCTGCTGACTGTTTGATTCGTGCCTACTCAGCTCTTTGTTTATTGCCTCCAGAGGCACATGATCAGTGTATGATAGCAAACATGATCAGCGCATGATCAGTCACATGATCAGCGCCATTAAGTCACGTGATCACTACATGATAGTCATGTGATCAGTCCATGCTCAGTCACGGTATCAGTGCATGATCAGCCACGTGATCAGTGCATGATCTGTCACATGATTAGTGTATGATCATCCACGTGATCAGTGCATGGGCAGTCATGTGATCAGTGCATGATATAGACGTGATCAGTGCATGATCAGTCACGTGATCAGTGCATGATAGCCACGTGATCAGTGCATGATCAGTCACCTGATGGGTGTATGATCATTCACGTGACCTGTACATGGTAGCTACATGATCATTGCATGATCAGCCACGTGATAGTGCATGATAGCCACGTGATCAGTGCATGATCAGTCACGTGATCAGTGCATGATCAGTCACGTGACCAGTACATGGTAGCTGCGTGATCATGGCATGATCAGCCACGTGAGCAGTGCATGATAGCCACGTGATCAGTGCATGATCAGTCACGTGATCAGTACATGATCAGTCACGTGAACAGTGCATGATCATTTACGTGATCTGTGCATGATCAGTCACGTGACCAGTATATGGTTGCTACGTGATCATTCCATGACGAGCCACGTGAGCAGTGCATGATAGCCACGTGATGTGTGCATGAGTTACGTGAGCAGAGTATGATCAGCCACGTGATCAGTGCATGAGTGCCACGTGATCAGTGCATGATATGTCACGTGACAGGTGTGTGATCAGCCACGTGAACAGTGCATGTTCAGCCACGTGATCAGTGCATGATAGCCACGTGATCAGTGCATGATCAGTTACGTGAGCAGTGTATGATCAGCCACGTGATCAGTGCATGGTCAGACACGTGAACAGTGTATGATCAGCCACGTGATCAGTGCATGATATCCAAGTGATCAGTGCATGATCATCACGTGATCAGTGTATGATCAGCCACGTGAACAGTGCATGCTCAGTCACGTGATCTGGGCCTGCTGAGCTGCGTGATTACTGTCTGCTCATCTGCTTGACAATTGCCAGCTGAGCTGCACGATTCCTGCCTGTCATCTGCTTGACAATTGCCAGCTGTGCTGCGTAATTCCTGCCTGCTCAGCTGCTTGATTATTGCCAGCTGAGCAGCATGATTCCTCACACCTGAGTTCCATGATTATTGCCTGCTGACTGTTTGATTCGTGCCTACTCAGCTCTTTGTTTATTGCCTCCAGAGGCACATGATCAGTGTATGATAGCAAACATGATCAGTGCATGATCAGTCACATGATCAGCGCCATTAAGTCACGTGATCACTACATGATAGTCATGTGATCAGTCCATGCTCAGTCACGGTATCAGTGCATGATCAGCCACGTGATCAGTGCATGATCTGTCACAAGATTAGTGTATGATCATCCACGTGATCAGTGCATGGGCAGTCATGTGATCAGTGCATGATATAGACGTGATCAGTGCATGATCAGTCTCGTGATCAGTGCATGATAGCCACGTGATCAGTGCATGATCAGTCACCTGATGGGTGTATGATCATTCACGTGACCTGTACATGGTAGCTACATGATCATTGCATGATCAGCCACGTGAGTAGTGCATGATAGCCACGTGATCACTGCATGATCAGTCACGTGATCAGTGCATGATCAGTCATGTGACCAGTACATGGTAGCTGCGTGATCATGGCATGATCAGCCACGTGAGCAGTGCATGATAGCCACGTGATCAGTGCATGATCAGACACGTGATCAGTGCATGATCAGTCACGTGATCAGTGCATGATCAGCCACGTGATCAGTGCATGACCAGGCACGTGATCAGTGTATGTCCAGCCACGTGATCAGTGCATGATAGCCACGTGATCAGTGCATGATCAGTCACGTGATCAGTGCATGATCAGTTATGTGATCAGTGTATGATCAGCCACGTGATCAGTGCATGATCAGCCACGTGATCAGTGCATGATCAATTACGTGATCAGTGCATGATCAGTCACGTGACCAGTACATGGTAGCTACGTGATCATTGCATGATCAGCCACGTGATCAGTGCATGATAGCCACGTGATCAGTGCATGATAGCCACGTGATCAGTGCATGATCAGTCATGTGATACGTGTGTGATCAGCCACGTGATCAGTGCATGATATCCACGTGATCAGTGCATGACAGCCACGTGATCAGTGCATGAGAGCCACGTGATCAGTGCATGATCAGTCACGTGATACATGTGTGATCAGCCACGTGATCAGTGCATGATGAGCCACGTGATCAGTGCATGATCAATTACGTGATCAGTGCATGATCAGTCACGTGACCAGTACATGGTTGCTACGTGATCGTTGCATGATCAGCCACGTGAGCAGTGCATGATAGCCACGTGATCAGTGCATGATCAGTCACGTGATCAGTGCATGATCAGTCACGTGAATCAGTGCATGATCATTTACGTGATCGTGCATGATCAGTCACGTGACCAGTATATGGTTGCTACGTGATCATTGCATGACAGCCACGTGAGCAGTGCATGATAGCCACGTGATGTGTGCATGAGTTACGTGAGCAGAGTATGATCAGCCACGTGATCAGTGCATGAGTGCCACGTGATCAGTGCATGATCAGTCACGTGATCAGTGCATGATCAGTCACGTGACCAGTACATGGTAGCTACGTGATCAGTGCATGATCAGCCACGTGATCAGTGCATGATAGCCACGTGATCAGTGCATGATCAGTCACGTGATCAGTGCATGATCAGTCACGTGATCAGTGCATGATAGCTGCGTGATCATGCATGATCAGCCACGTGATCAGTGCATGATAGCCACGTGATCAGTGCATGATCAGTCACGTGATCAGTGCATGATCAGTCACGTGATCAGTGCATGATCAGCCACGTGATCAGTGCATGATCAGCCACGTGATCAGTGCATGATCAGTCACGTGATCAGTGCATGATCAGTCACGTGATCAGTGCATGATCAGCCACGTGATCAGTGCATGATCAGCCACGTGATCAGTGCATGATAGCCACGTGATCAGTGCATGATCAGTCACGTGATCAGTGCATGATCAGTCACGTGATCAGTGCATGATCAGCCACGTGATCAGTGCATGATAGCCACGTGATCAGTGCATGATCAGTCACGTGATCAGTGCATGATCAGTCACGTGATCAGTGCATGATCAGCCACGTGATCAGTGCATGATCAGCCACGTGATCAGTGCATGATCAATTACGTGATCAGTGCATGATCAGTCACGTGACCAGTACATGGTAGCTACGTGATCAGTGCATGATCAGCCACGTGATCAGTGCATGATAGCCACGTGATCAGTGCATGATAGCCACGTGATCAGTGCATGATCAGTCATGTGATCAGTGTGTGATCAGCCACGTGATCAGTGCATGATAGCCACGTGATCAGTGCATGACAGCCACGTGATCAGTGCATGATAGCCACGTGATCAGTGCATGATCAGTCACGTGATCATGTGTGATCAGCCACGTGATCAGTGCATGATCAGCCACGTGATCAGTGCATGATCAATCACGTGATCAGTGCATGATCAGTCACGTGATCAGTACATGGTAGCTACGTGATCGTGCATGATCAGCCACGTGATCAGTGCATGATAGCCACGTGATCAGTGCATGATCAGTCACGTGATCAGTGCATGATCAGTCACGTGATCAGTGCATGATCATTTACGTGATCAGTGCATGATCAGTCACGTGATCAGTATATGGTAGCTACGTGATCATTGCATGACAGCCACGTGATCAGTGCATGATAGCCACGTGATCAGTGCATGAGTTACGTGATCAGTGCATGATCAGCCACGTGATCAGTGCATGAGTGCCACGTGATCAGTGCATGATAGTCACGTGACAGTGCATGATCAGCCACGTGATCAGTGCATGATCAGCCACGTGATCAGTGCATGATAGCCACGTGATCAGTGCATGATCAGTCACGTGATCAGTGCATGATCAGCCACGTGATCAGTGCATGATCAGCCACGTGATCAGTGCATGATCAGCCACGTGATCAGTGCATGATAGCCACGTGATCAGTGCATGATCATCACGTGATCAGTGCATGATCAGTCACGTGATCAGTGCATGATCAGCCACGTGATCAGTGCATGATCAGTCACGTGATCAGTGCATGATCAGCCACGTGATCAGTGCATGATCAGCCACGTGATCAGTGCATGATCAGTCACGTGATCAGTGCATGATCAGTCACGTGATCAGTGCATGATCAGCCACGTGATCAGTGCATGATCAGCCACGTGATCAGTGCATGATCAGTTACGTGATCAGTGCATGATCAGTCACGTGATCAGTGCATGGTAGCCACGTGATCAGTGCATGATCAGCCACGTGATCAGTGCATGATCAGCCACGTGATCAGTGCATGATCAGCCACGTGATCAGTGCATGATAGCCACGTGATCAGTGCATGATCAGTCACGTGATCAGTGTATGATCAGCCACGTGATCAGTGCATGGTCAGACACGTGAACAGTGTATGATCAGCCACGTGATCAGTGCATGATATCCAAGTGATCAGTGCATGATCATCACGTGATCAGTGTATGATCAGCCACGTGAACAGTGCATGCTCAGTCACGTGATCTGGGCCTGCTGAGCTGCGTGATTACTGTCTGCTCATCTGCTTGACAATTGCCAGCTGAGCTGCACGATTCCTGCCTGTCATCTGCTTGACAATTGCCAGCTGTGCTGCGTAATTCCTGCCTGCTCAGCTGCTTGATTATTGCCAGCTGAGCAGCATGATTCCTCACACCTGAGTTCCATGATTATTGCCTGCTGACTGTTTGATTCGTGCCTACTCAGCTCTTTGTTTATTGCCTCCAGAGGCACATGATCAGTGTATGATAGCAAACATGATCAGCGCATGATCAGTCACATGATCAGCGCCATTAAGTCACGTGATCACTACATGATAGTCATGTGATCAGTCCATGCTCAGTCACGGTATCAGTGCATGATCAGCCACGTGATCAGTGCATGATCTGTCACAAGATTAGTGTATGATCATCCACGTGATCAGTGCATGGGCAGTCATGTGATCAGTGCATGATATAGACGTGAACAGTGCATGATCAGTCTCGTGATCAGTGCATGATAGCCACGTGATCAGTGCATGATCAGTCACCTGATGGGTGTATGATCATTCACGTGACCTGTACATGGTAGCTACATGATCATTGCATGATCAGCCACGTGAGTAGTTCATGATAGCCACGTGATCACTGCATGATCAGTCACGTGATCAGTGCATGATCAGTCATGTGACCAGTACATGGTAGCTGCGTGATCATGGCATGATCAGCCACGTGAGCAGTGCATGATAGCCACGTGATCAGTGCATGATCAGACACGAGATCAGTGCATGATCAGTCACGTGATCAGTGCATGATCAGCCACGTGATCAGTGCATGACCAGGCACGTGATCAGTGTATGTCAGCCAAGTGATCAGTGCATGATAGCCACGTGATCAGTGCATGATCAGTCACGTGATCAGTGCATGATCAGTTATGTGATCAGTGTATGATCAGCCACGTGATCAGTGCATGATCAGCCACATGATCAGTGCATGATCAATTACGTGATCAGTGCATGATCAGTCACGTGACCAGTACATGGTAGCTACGTGATCATTGCATGATCAGCCACGTGATCAGTGCATGATAGCCACGTGATCAGTGCATGATAGCCACGTGATCAGTGCATGATCAGTCATGTGATACGTGTGTGATCAGCCACGTGATCAGTGCATGATATCCACGTGATCAGTGCATGACAGCCACGTGATCAGTGCATGAGAGCCACGTGATCAGTGCATGATCAGTCACGTGATACATGTGTGATCAGCCACGTGATCAGTGCATGATGAGCCACGTGATCAGTGCATGATCAATTACGTGATCAGTGCATGATCAGTCACGTGACCAGTACATGGTTGCTACGTGATCAGTGCATGATCAGCCACGTGAGCAGTGCATGATCATTTACGTGATCAGTGCATGATCAGTCACGTGACCAGTATATGGTTGCTACGTGATCATTCCATGACGAGCCACGTGAGCAGTGCATGATAGCCACGTGATGTGTGCATGAGTTACGTGAGCAGAGTATGATCAGCCACGTGATCAGTGCATGAGTGCCACGTGATCAGTGCATGATATGTCACGTGACAGGTGTGTGATCAGCCACGTGAACAGTGCATGTTCAGCCACGTGATCAGTGCATGATAGCCACGTGATCAGTGCATGATCAGTTACGTGAGCAGTGTATGATCAGCCACGTGATCAGTGCATGGTCAGACACGTGAACAGTGTATGATCAGCCACGTGATCAGTGCATGATATCCAAGTGATCAGTGCATGATCATCACGTGATCAGTGTATGATCAGCCACGTGAACAGTGCATGCTCAGTCACGTGATCTGGGCCTGCTGAGCTGCGTGATTACTGTCTGCTCATCTGCTTGACAATTGCCAGCTGAGCTGCACGATTCCTGCCTGTCATCTGCTTGACAATTGCCAGCTGTGCTGCGTAATTCCTGCCTGCTCAGCTGCTTGATTATTGCCAGCTGAGCAGCATGATTCCTCACACCTGAGTTCCATGATTATTGCCTGCTGACTGTTTGATTCGTGCCTACTCAGCTCTTTGTTTATTGCCTCCAGAGGCACATGATCAGTGTATGATAGCAAACATGATCAGTGCATGATCAGTCACATGATCAGCGCCATTAAGTCACGTGATCACTACATGATAGTCATGTGATCAGTCCATGCTCAGTCACGGTATCAGTGCATGATCAGCCACGTGATCAGTGCATGATCTGTCACAAGATTAGTGTATGATCATCCACGTGATCAGTGCATGGGCAGTCATGTGATCAGTGCATGATATAGACGTGATCAGTGCATGATCAGTCTCGTGATCAGTGCATGATAGCCACGTGATCAGTGCATGATCAGTCACCTGATGGGTGTATGATCATTCACGTGACCTGTACATGGTAGCTACATGATCATTGCATGATCAGCCACGTGAGTAGTTCATGATAGCCACGTGATCACTGCATGATCAGTCACGTGATCAGTGCATGATCAGTCATGTGACCAGTACATGGTAGCTGCGTGATCATGGCATGATCAGCCACGTGAGCAGTGCATGATAGCCACGTGATCAGTGCATGATCAGACACGTGATCAGTGCATGATCAGTCACGTGATCAGTGCATGATCAGCCACGTGATCAGTGCATGATCAGGCACGTGATCAGTGTATGTCAGCCACGTGATCAGTGCATGATCAGTCACGTGATCAGTGCATGATCAGTCACGTGATCAGTGCATGATCAGCCACGTGATCAGTGCATGATCAGCCACATGATCAGTGCATGATCAATTACGTGATCAGTGCATGATCAGTCACGTGACCAGTACATGGTAGCTACGTGATCATTGCATGATCAGCCACGTGATCAGTGCATGATAGCCACGTGATCAGTGCATGATAGCCACGTGATCAGTGCATGATCAGTCATGTGATACGTGTGTGATCAGCCACGTGATCAGTGCATGATATCCACGTGATCAGTGCATGACAGCCACGTGATCAGTGCATGAGAGCCACGTGATCAGTGCATGATCAGTCACGTGATACATGTGTGATCAGCCACGTGATCAGTGCATGATGAGCCACGTGATCAGTGCATGATCAATTACGTGATCAGTGCATGATCAGTCACGTGACCAGTACATGGTTGCTACGTGATCGTTGCATGATCAGCCACGTGAGCAGTGCATGATAGCCACGTGATCAGTGCATGATCAGTCACGTGATCAGTGCATGATCAGTCACGTGAACAGTGCATGATCATTTACGTGATCAGTGCATGATCAGCCACGTGATCAGTATATGGTTGCTACGTGATCATTGCATGACAGCCACGTGATCAGTGCATGATAGCCACGTGATGTGTGCATGCGTTACGTGATCAGTGTATGATCAGCCACGTGATCAGTGCATGAGTGCCACGTGATCAGTGCATGATCAGTTACGTGAGCAGTGTATGATCAGCCACGTGATCAGTGCATGGTCAGACACGTGATCAGTGTATGATCAGCCACGTGATCAGTGCATGATATCCAAGTGATCAGTGCATGATCATCACGTGATCAGTGTATGATCAGCCACGTGAACAGTGCATGCTCAGTCACGTGATCAGGGCCTGATGAGCTGCGTGATTACTGTCTGCTCATCTGCTTGACAATTGCCAGCTGAGCTGCACGATTCCTGCCTGTCATCTGCTTGACAATTGCCAGCTGTGCTGCGTAATTCCTGCCTGCTCAGCTGCTTGATTATTGCCAGCTGAGCAGCATGATTCCTCACACCTGAGTTCCATGATTATTGCCTGCTGACTGTTTGATTCGTGCCTACTCAGCTCTTTGTTTATTGCCTCCAGAGGCACATGATCAGTGTATGATAGCAAACATGATCAGCGCATGATCAGTCACATGATCAGCGCCATTAAGTCACGTGATCACTACATGATAGTCATGTGATCAGTCCATGCTCAGTCACGGTATCAGTGCATGATCAGCCACGTGATCAGTGCATGATCTGTCACAAGATTAGTGTATGATCATCCACGTGATCAGTGCATGGGCAGTCATGTGATCAGTGCATGATATAGACGTGATCAGTGCATGATCAGTCACGTGATCAGTGCATGATAGCCACGTGATCAGTGCATGATCAGTCACCTGATGGGTGTATGATCATTCACGTGACCTGTACATGGTAGCTACATGATCATTGCATGATCAGCCACGTGATAGTGCATGATAGCCACGTGATCAGTGCATGATCAGTCACGTGATCAGTGCATGATCAGTCATGTGACCAGTACATGGTAGCTACGTGATCATGCATGATCAGCCACGTGAGCAGTGCATGATAGCCACGTGATCAGTGCATGATCAGTCACGTGATCAGTGCATGATCAGTCACGTGATCAGTGCATGATCATTTACGTGATCAGTGCATGATCAGTCACGTGACCAGTATATGGTAGCTACGTGATCATTCCATGACGAGCCACGTGAGCAGTGCATGATAGCCACGTGATGTGTGCATGAGTTACGTGAGCAGAGTATGATCAGCCACGTGATCAGTGCATGAGTGCCACGTGATCAGTGCATGATATGTCACGTGACAGGTGTGTGATCAGCCACGTGAACAGTGCATGTTCAGCCACGTGATCAGTGCATGATAGCCACGTGATCAGTGCATGATCAGTTACGTGAGCAGTGTATGATCAGCCACGTGATCAGTGCATGGTCAGACACGTGAACAGTGTATGATCAGCCACGTGATCAGTGCATGATATCCAAGTGATCAGTGCATGATCATCACGTGATCAGTGTATGATCAGCCACGTGAACAGTGCATGCTCAGTCACGTGATCTGGGCCTGCTGAGCTGCGTGATTACTGTCTGCTCATCTGCTTGACAATTGCCAGCTGAGCTGCACGATTCCTGCCTGTCATCTGCTTGACAATTGCCAGCTGTGCTGCGTAATTCCTGCCTGCTCAGCTGCTTGATTATTGCCAGCTGAGCAGCATGATTCCTCACACCTGAGTTCCATGATTATTGCCTGCTGACTGTTTGATTCGTGCCTACTCAGCTCTTTGTTTATTGCCTCCAGAGGCACATGATCAGTGTATGATAGCAAACATGATCAGTGCATGATCAGTCACATGATCAGCGCCATTAAGTCACGTGATCACTACATGATAGTCATGTGATCAGTCCATGCTCAGTCACGGTATCAGTGCATGATCAGCCACGTGATCAGTGCATGATCTGTCACATGATTAGTGTATGATCATCCACGTGATCAGTGCATGGGCAGTCATGTGATCAGTGCATGATATAGACGTGATCAGTGCATGATCAGTCTCGTGATCAGTGCATGATAGCCACGTGATCAGTGCATGATCAGTCACCTGATGGGTGTATGATCATTCACGTGACCTGTACATGGTAGCTACATGATCATTGCATGATCAGCCACGTGAGTAGTGCATGATAGCCACGTGATCACTGCATGATCAGTCACGTGATCAGTGCATGATCAGTCATGTGACCAGTACATGGTAGCTGCGTGATCATGGCATGATCAGCCACGTGAGCAGTGCATGATAGCCACGTGATCAGTGCATGATCAGACACGTGATCAGTGCATGATCAGTCACGTGATCAGTGCATGATCAGCCACGTGATCAGTGCATGACCAGGCACGTGATCAGTGCATGTCAGCCACGTGATCAGTGCATGATAGCCACGTGATCAGTGCATGATCAGTCACGTGATCAGTGCATGATCAGTTATGTGATCAGTGCATGATCAGCCACGTGATCAGTGCATGATCAGCCACGTGATCAGTGCATGATCAATTACGTGATCAGTGCATGATCAGTCACGTGACCAGTACATGGTAGCTACGTGATCATTGCATGATCAGCCACGTGATCAGTGCATGATAGCCACGTGATCAGTGCATGATAGCCACGTGATCAGTGCATGATCAGTCACGTGATACGTGTGTGATCAGCCACGTGATCAGTGCATGATATCCACGTGATCAGTGCATGATCAGCCACGTGATCAGTGCATGAGAGCCACGTGATCAGTGCATGATCAGTCACGTGATACATGTGTGATCAGCCACGTGATCAGTGCATGATCAGCCACGTGATCAGTGCATGATCAATTACGTGATCAGTGCATGATCAGTCACGTGACCAGTACATGGTTGCTACGTGATCGTGCATGATCAGCCACGTGATCAGTGCATGATAGCCACGTGATCAGTGCATGATCAGTCACGTGATCAGTGCATGATCAGTCACGTGAACAGTGCATGATCATTTACGTGATCAGTGCATGATCAGTCACGTGACCAGTATATGGTTGCTACGTGATCATTGCATGACAGCCACGTGAGCAGTGCATGATAGCCACGTGATGTGTGCATGAGTTACGTGAGCAGTGTATGATCAGCCACGTGATCAGTGCATGAGTGCCACGTGATCAGTGCATGATCAGTCACGTGATCAGTGCATGATCAGTCACGTGATCAGTGCATGATAGCTACGTGATCAGTGCATGATCAGCCACGTGATCAGTGCATGATAGCCACGTGATCAGTGCATGATCAGTCACGTGATCAGTGCATGATCAGTCACGTGATCAGTGCATGATAGCTGCATGATCAGTGCATGATCAGCCACGTGATCAGTGCATGATAGCCACGTGATCAGTGCATGATCAGTCACGTGATCAGTGCATGATCAGTCACGTGATCAGTGCATGATCAGCCACGTGATCAGTGCATGATCAGCCACGTGATCAGTGCATGATCAGCCACGTGATCAGTGCATGATCAGTCACGTGATCAGTGCATGATAGCTACGTGATCAGTGCATGATCAGCCACGTGATCAGTGCATGATAGCCACGTGATCAGTGCATGATAGCCACGTGATCAGTGCATGATCAGTCATGTGATACGTGTGTGATCAGCCACGTGATCAGTGCATGATATCCACGTGATCAGTGCATGACAGCCACGTGATCAGTGCATGATAGCCACGTGATCAGTGCATGATCAGTCACGTGATACATGTGTGATCAGCCACGTGATCAGTGCATGATGAGCCACGTGATCAGTGCATGATCAATTACGTGATCAGTGCATGATCAGTCACGTGACCAGTACATGGTTGCTACGTGATCGTTGCATGATCAGCCACGTGAGCAGTGCATGATAGCCACGTGATCAGTGCATGATCAGTCACGTGATCAGTACATGATCAGTCACGTGAACAGTGCATGATCATTTACGTGATCAGTGCATGATCAGTCACGTGACCAGTATATGGTAGCTACGTGATCATTCCATGACGAGCCACGTGAGCAGTGCATGATAGCCACGTGATGTGTGCATGAGTTACGTGAGCAGAGTATGATCAGCCACGTGATCAGTGCATGAGTGCCACGTGATCAGTGCATGATATGTCACGTGACAGTGTGTGATCAGCCACGTGATCAGTGCATGATCAGCCACGTGATCAGTGCATGATAGCCACGTGATCAGTGCATGATCAGTTACGTGATCAGTGTATGATCAGCCACGTGATCAGTGCATGGTCAGACACGTGATCAGTGTATGATCAGCCACGTGATCAGTGCATGATATCCAGTGATCAGTGCATGATCATCACGTGATCAGTGCATGATCAGTCACGTGATCAGTGCATGATCAGCCACGTGATCAGTGCATGATCAGGCACGTGATCAGTGTATGTCAGCCACGTGATCAGTGCATGATAGCCACGTGATCAGTGCATGATCAGTCACGTGATCAGTGCATGATCAGTTACGTGATCAGTGCATGATCAGCCACGTGATCAGTGCATGATCAGCCACATGATCAGTGCATGATCAGTCACGTGATCAGTGCATGATCAGTCACGTGATCAGTACATGGTAGCTACGTGATCAGTGCATGATCAGCCACGTGATCAGTGCATGATAGCCACGTGATCAGTGCATGATCAGCCACGTGATCAGTGCATGATCAGTCATGTGATCAGTGCATGATCAGCCACGTGATCAGTGCATGATAGCCACGTGATCAGTGCATGATCAGCCACGTGATCAGTGCATGATCAGCCACGTGATCAGTGCATGATCAGTCACGTGATCATGTGTGATCAGCCACGTGATCAGTGCATGATCAGCCACGTGATCAGTGCATGATCAGCCACGTGATCAGTGCATGATCAGTCACGTGACCAGTACATGGTAGCTACGTGATCAGTGCATGATCAGCCACGTGATCAGTGCATGATAGCCACGTGATCAGTGCATGATAGCCACGTGATCAGTGCATGATCAGTCACGTGATACGTGTGTGATCAGCCACGTGATCAGTGCATGATAGCCACGTGATCAGTGCATGATCAGCCACGTGATCAGTGCATGATCAGCCACGTGATCAGTGCATGATCAGTCACGTGATCATGCATGATCAGCCACGTGAGCAGTGCATGATAGCCACGTGATCAGTGCATGATCAGTCACGTGATCAGTACATGATCAGTCACGTGAACAGTGCATGATCATTTACGTGATCAGTGCATGATCAGTCACGTGACCAGTATATGGTAGCTACGTGATCATTCCATGACAGCCACGTGAGCAGTGCATGATAGCCACGTGATGTGTGCATGAGTTACGTGAGCAGAGTATGATCAGCCACGTGATCAGTGCATGAGTGCCACGTGATCAGTGCATGATATGTCACGTGACAGGTGTGTGATCAGCCACGTGAACAGTGCATGTTCAGCCACGTGATCAGTGCATGATAGCCACGTGATCAGTGCATGATCAGTTACGTGAGCAGTGTATGATCAGCCACGTGATCAGTGCATGATATCCAAGTGATCAGTGCATGATCATCACGTGATCAGTGTATGATCAGCCACGTGAACAGTGCATGCTCAGTCACGTGATCTGGGCCTGCTGAGCTGCGTGATTACTGTCTGCTCATCTGCTTGACAATTGCCAGCTGAGCTGCACGATTCCTGCCTGTCATCTGCTTGACAATTGCCAGCTGTGCTGCGTAATTCCTGCCTGCTCAGCTGCTTGATTATTGCCAGCTGAGCAGCATGATTCCTCACACCTGAGTTCCATGATTATTGCCTGCTGACTGTTTGATTCGTGCCTACTCAGCTCTTTGTTTATTGCCTCCAGAGGCACATGATCAGTGTATGATAGCAAACATGATCAGCGCATGATCAGTCACATGATCAGCGCCATTAAGTCACGTGATCACTACATGATAGTCATGTGATCAGTCCATGCTCAGTCACGGTATCAGTGCATGATCAGCCACGTGATCAGTGCATGATCTGTCACAAGATTAGTGTATGATCATCCACGTGATCAGTGCACGGGCAGTCATGTGATCAGTGCATGATATAGACGTGATCAGTGCATGATCAGTCTCGTGATCAGTGCATGATAGCCACGTGATCAGTGCATGATCAGTCACCTGATGGGTGTATGATCATTCACGTGACCTGTACATGGTAGCTACATGATCATTGCATGATCAGCCACGTGAGTAGTGCATGATAGCCACGTGATCACTGCATGATCAGTCACGTGATCAGTGCATGATCAGTCATGTGACCAGTACATGGTAGCTGCGTGATCATGCATGATCAGCCACGTGAGCAGTGCATGATAGCCACGTGATCAGTGCATGATCAGTCACGTGATCAGTGCATGATCAGTCACGTGATCAGTGCATGATCAGGCACGTGATCAGTGCATGATCAGCCACGTGATCAGTGCATGATAGCCACGTGATCAGTGCATGATCAGTCACGTGATCAGTGCATGATCAGTCACGTGATCAGTGCATGATCAGCCACGTGATCAGTGCATGATCAGCCACGTGATCAGTGCATGATCAATTACGTGATCAGTGCATGATCAGTCACGTGATCAGTACATGGTAGCTACGTGATCATTGCATGATCAGCCACGTGATCAGTGCATGATAGCCACGTGATCAGTGCATGATCAGTCACGTGATCAGTGCATGATCAGTCACGTGATCAGTGCATGATAGCTACATGATCAGTGCATGATCAGCCACGTGATCAGTGCATGATAGCCACGTGATCAGTGCATGATCAGTCACGTGATCAGTGCATGATCAGTCACGTGATCAGTGCATGGTAGCTGCGTGATCATGCATGATCAGCCACGTGATCAGTGCATGATAGCCACGTGATCAGTGCATGATCAGTCACGTGATCAGTGCATGATCAGTCACGTGATCAGTGCATGATCAGCCACGTGATCAGTGCATGATCAGCCACGTGATCAGTGCATGATCAGCCACGTGATCAGTGCATGATAGCCACGTGATCAGTGCATGATCAGTCACGTGATCAGTGCATGATCAGTCACGTGATCAGTGCATGATCAGCCACGTGATCAGTGCATGATCAGCCACGTGATCAGTGCATGATCAATCACGTGATCAGTGCATGATCAGTCACGTGATCAGTGCATGATAGCTACGTGATCAGTGCATGATCAGCCACGTGATCAGTGCATGATAGCCACGTGATCAGTGCATGATAGCCACGTGATCAGTGCATGATCAGTCATGTGATAGTGTGTGATCAGCCACGTGATCAGTGCATGATAGCCACGTGATCAGTGCATGATCAGCCACGTGATCAGTGCATGATCAGCCACGTGATCAGTGCATGATCAGTCACGTGATCAGTGCATGGTAGCTACGTGATCAGTGCATGATCAGCCACGTGATCAGTGCATGATAGCCACGTGATCAGTGCATGATCAGTCATGTGATACGTGTGTGATCAGCCACGTGATCAGTGCATGATATCCACGTGATCAGTGCATGACAGCCACGTGATCAGTGCATGAGAGCCACGTGATCAGTGCATGATCAGTCACGTGATACATGTGTGATCAGCCACGTGATCAGTGCATGATGAGCCACGTGATCAGTGCATGATCAATTACGTGATCAGTGCATGATCAGTCACGTGACCAGTACATGGTTGCTACGTGATCGTTGCATGATCAGCCACGTGAGCAGAGCATGATAGCCACGTGATCAGTGCATGATCAGTCACGTGATCAGTACATGATCAGTCACGTGAACAGTGCATGATCATTTACGTGATCTTTGCATGATCAGTCACGTGACCAGTATATGGTAGCTACGTGATCATTCCATGACGAGCCACGTGAGCAGTGCATGATAGCCACGTGATGTGTGCATGAGTTACGTGAGCAGAGTATGATCAGCCACGTGATCAGTGCATGAGTGCCACGTGATCAGTGCATGATATGTCACGTGACAGGTGTGTGATCAGCCACGTGAACAGTGCATGTTCAGCCACGTGATCAGTGCATGATAGCCACGTGATCAGTGCATGATCAGTTACGTGAGCAGTGTATGATCAGCCACGTGATCAGTGCATGGTCAGACACGTGAACAGTGTATGATCAGCCACGTGATCAGTGCATGATATCCAAGTGATCAGTGCATGATCATCACGTGATCAGTGTATGATCAGCCACGTGAACAGTGCATGCTCAGTCACGTGATCTGGGCCTGCTGAGCTGCGTGATTACTGTCTGCTCATCTGCTTGACAATTGCCAGCTGAGCTGCACGATTCCTGCCTGTCATCTGCTTGACAATTGCCAGCTGTGCTGCGTAATTCCTGCCTGCTCAGCTGCTTGATTATTGCCAGCTGAGCAGCATGATTCCTCACACCTGAGTTCCATGATTATTGCCTGCTGACTGTTTGATTCGTGCCTACTCAGCTCTTTGTTTATTGCCTCCAGAGGCACATGATCAGTGTATGATAGCAAACATGATCAGCGCATGATCAGTCACATGATCAGCGCCATTAAGTCACGTGATCACTACATGATAGTCATGTGATCAGTCCATGCTCAGTCACGGTATCAGTGCATGATCAGCCACGTGATCAGTGCATGATCTGTCACAAGATTAGTGTATGATCATCCACGTGATCAGTGCATGGGCAGTCATGTGATCAGTGCATGATATAGACGTGATCAGTGCATGATCAGTCTCGTGATCAGTGCATGATAGCCACGTGATCAGTGCATGATCAGTCACCTGATGGGTGTATGATCATTCACGTGACCTGTACATGGTAGCTACATGATCATTGCATGATCAGCCACGTGAGTAGTGCATGATAGCCACGTGATCACTGCATGATCAGTCACGTGATCAGTGCATGATCAGTCATGTGACCAGTACATGGTAGCTGCGTGATCATGGCATGATCAGCCACGTGAGCAGTGCATGATAGCCACGTGATCAGTGCATGATCAGACACGTGATCAGTGCATGATCAGTCACGTGATCAGTGCATGATCAGCCACGTGATCAGTGCATGATCAGGCACGTGATCAGTGTATGTCAGCCACGTGATCAGTGCATGATAGCCACGTGATCAGTGCATGATCAGTCACGTGATCAGTGCATGATCAGTCACGTGATCAGTGCATGATCAGCCACGTGATCAGTGCATGATCAGCCACGTGATCAGTGCATGATCAATTACGTGATCAGTGCATGATCAGTCACGTGACCAGTACATGGTAGCTACGTGATCAGTGCATGATCAGCCACGTGATCAGTGCATGATAGCCACGTGATCAGTGCATGATAGCCACGTGATCAGTGCATGATCAGTCACGTGATAGTGTGTGATCAGCCACGTGATCAGTGCATGATCAGCCACGTGATCAGTGCATGATCAATTACGTGATCAGTGCATGATCAGTCACGTGACCAGTACATGGTAGCTACGTGATCAGTGCATGATCAGCCACGTGATCAGTGCATGATAGCCACGTGATCAGTGCATGATCAGTCACGTGATCAGTGCATGATCAGTCACGTGATCAGTGCATGATCAGTTACGTGATCAGTGCATGATCAGTCACGTGACAGTGCATGATAGCCACGTGATCAGTGCATGATCAGCCACGTGATCAGTGCATGATCAGCCACGTGATCAGTGCATGATAGCCACGTGATCAGTGCATGACAGCCACGTGATCAGTGCATGAGAGCCACGTGATCAGTGCATGATCAGTCACGTGATACATGTGTGATCAGCCACGTGATCAGTGCATGATGAGCCACGTGATCAGTGCAGGATCAATTACGTGATCAGTGCATGATCAGTCACGTGACCAGTACATGGTTGCTACGTGATCATTGCATGATCAGCCACGTGAGCAGAGCATGATAGCCACGTGATCAGTGCATGATCAGTCACGTGATCAGTACATGATCAGTCACGTGAACAGTGCATGATCATTTACGTGATCTGTGCATGATCAGTCACGTGACCAGTATATGGTAGCTACGTGATCATTCCATGACGAGCCACGTGAGCAGTGCATGATAGCCACGTGATGTGTGCATGAGTTACGTGAGCAGAGTATGATCAGCCACGTGATCAGTGCATGAGTGCCACGTGATCAGTGCATGATATGTCACGTGACAGGTGTGTGATCAGCCACGTGAACAGTGCATGTTCAGCCACGTGATCAGTGCATGATAGCCACGTGATCAGTGCATGATCAGTTACGTGAGCAGTGTATGATCAGCCACGTGATCAGTGCATGGTCAGACACGTGAACAGTGTATGATCAGCCACGTGATCAGTGCATGATATCCAAGTGATCAGTGCATGATCATCACGTGATCAGTGTATGATCAGCCACGTGAACAGTGCATGCTCAGTCACGTGATCTGGGCCTGCTGAGCTGCGTGATTACTGTCTGCTCATCTGCTTGACAATTGCCAGCTGAGCTGCACGATTCCTGCCTGTCATCTGCTTGACAATTGCCAGCTGTGCTGCGTAATTCCTGCCTGCTCAGCTGCTTGATTATTGCCAGCTGAGCAGCATGATTCCTCACACCTGAGTTCCATGATTATTGCCTGCTGACTGTTTGATTCGTGCCTACTCAGCTCTTTGTTTATTGCCTCCAGAGGCACATGATCAGTGTATGATAGCAAACATGATCAGCGCATGATCAGTCACATGATCAGCGCCATTAAGTCACGTGATCACTACATGATAGTCATGTGATCAGTCCATGCTCAGTCACGGTATCAGTGCATGATCAGCCACGTGATCAGTGCATGATCTGTCACATGATTAGTGTATGATCATCCACGTGATCAGTGCATGGGCAGTCATGTGATCAGTGCATGATATAGACGTGATCAGTGCATGATCAGTCTCGTGATCAGTGCATGATAGCCACGTGATCAGTGCATGATCAGTCACCTGATGGGTGTATGATCATTCACGTGACCTGTACATGGTAGCTACATGATCATTGCATGATCAGCCACGTGAGTAGTGCATGATAGCCACGTGATCACTGCATGATCAGTCACGTGATCAGTGCATGATCAGTCATGTGACCAGTACATGGTAGCTGCGTGATCATGCATGATCAGCCACGTGATCAGTGCATGATAGCCACGTGATCAGTGCATGATCAGTCACGTGATCAGTGCATGATCAGTCACGTGATCAGTGCATGATCAGCCACGTGATCAGTGCATGATCAGCCACGTGATCAGTGCATGATCAGCCACGTGATCAGTGCATGATCAGTCACGTGATCAGTGCATGATAGCACGTGATCAGTGCATGATCAGCCACGTGATCAGTGCATGATAGCCACGTGATCAGTGCATGACAGCCACGTGATCAGTGCATGAGAGCCACGTGATCAGTGCATGATCAGTCACGTGATACATGTGTGATCAGCCACGTGATCAGTGCATGATGAGCCACGTGATCAGTGCAGGATCAATTACGTGATCAGTGCATGATCAGTCACGTGACCAGTACATGGTTGCTACGTGATCGTTGCATGATCAGCCACGTGAGCAGAGCATGATAGCCACGTGATCAGTGCATGATCAGTCACGTGATCAGTACATGATCAGTCACGTGAACAGTGCATGATCATTTACGTGATCTGTGCATGATCAGTCACGTGACCAGTATATGGTTGCTACGTGATCATTCCATGACGAGCCACGTGAGCAGTGCATGATAGCCACGTGATGTGTGCATGAGTTACGTGAGCAGAGTATGATCAGCCACGTGATCAGTGCATGAGTGCCACGTGATCAGTGCATGATATGTCACGTGACAGGTGTGTGATCAGCCACGTGAACAGTGCATGTTCAGCCACGTGATCAGTGCATGATAGCCACGTGATCAGTGCATGATCAGTTACGTGAGCAGTGTATGATCAGCCACGTGATCAGTGCATGGTCAGACACGTGAACAGTGTATGATCAGCCACGTGATCAGTGCATGATATCCAAGTGATCAGTGCATGATCATCACGTGATCAGTGTATGATCAGCCACGTGAACAGTGCATGCTCAGTCACGTGATCTGGGCCTGCTGAGCTGCGTGATTACTGTCTGCTCATCTGCTTGACAATTGCCAGCTGAGCTGCACGATTCCTGCCTGTCATCTGCTTGACAATTGCCAGCTGTGCTGCGTAATTCCTGCCTGCTCAGCTGCTTGATTATTGCCAGCTGAGCAGCATGATTCCTCACACCTGAGTTCCATGATTATTGCCTGCTGACTGTTTGATTCGTGCCTACTCAGCTCTTTGTTTATTGCCTCCAGAGGCACATGATCAGTGTATGATAGCAAACATGATCAGTGCATGATCAGTCACATGATCAGCGCCATTAAGTCACGTGATCACTACATGATAGTCATGTGATCAGTCCATGCTCAGTCACGGTATCAGTGCATGATCAGCCACGTGATCAGTGCATGATCTGTCACAAGATTAGTGTATGATCATCCACGTGATCAGTGCATGGGCAGTCATGTGATCAGTGCATGATATAGACGTGATCAGTGCATGATCAGTCTCGTGATCAGTGCATGATAGCCACGTGATCAGTGCATGATCAGTCACCTGATGGGTGTATGATCATTCACGTGACCTGTACATGGTAGCTACATGATCATTGCATGATCAGCCACGTGAGTAGTGCATGATAGCCACGTGATCACTGCATGATCAGTCACGTGATCAGTGCATGATCAGTCATGTGACCAGTACATGGTAGCTGCGTGATCATGGCATGATCAGCCACGTGAGCAGTGCATGATAGCCACGTGATCAGTGCATGATCAGACACGTGATCAGTGCATGATCAGTCACGTGATCAGTGCATGATCAGCCACGTGATCAGTGCATGACCAGGCACGTGATCAGTGTATGTCAGCCAAGTGATCAGTGCATGATAGCCACGTGATCAGTGCATGATCAGTCACGTGATCAGTGCATGATCAGTTACGTGATCAGTGCATGATCAGCCACGTGATCAGTGCATGATCAGCCACGTGATCAGTGCATGATCAATTACGTGATCAGTGCATGATCAGTCACGTGACCAGTACATGGTAGCTACGTGATCATTGCATGATCAGCCACGTGATCAGTGCATGATAGCCACGTGATCAGTGCATGATAGCCACGTGATCAGTGCATGATCAGTCATGTGATACGTGTGTGATCAGCCACGTGATCAGTGCATGATATCCACGTGATCAGTGCATGACAGCCACGTGATCAGTGCATGAGAGCCACGTGATCAGTGCATGATCAGTCACGTGATACATGTGTGATCAGCCACGTGATCAGTGCATGATGAGCCACGTGATCAGTGCATGATCAATTACGTGATCAGTGCATGATCAGTCACGTGACCAGTACATGGTTGCTACGTGATCAGTGCATGATCAGCCACGTGAGCAGTGCATGATAGCCACGTGATCAGTGCATGATCAGTCACGTGATCAGTGCATGATCAGTCACGTGAACAGTGCATGATCATTTACGTGATCAGTGCATGATCAGTCACGTGACCAGTATATGGTTGCTACGTGATCATTGCATGACAGCCACGTGATCAGTGCATGATAGCCACGTGATGTGTGCATGAGTTACGTGAGCAGTGTATGATCAGCCACGTGATCAGTGCATGAGTGCCACGTGATCAGTGCATGATCAGTCACGTGATCAGTGTATGATCAGTCACGTGACCAGTGCATGGTAGCTACGTGATCAGTGCATGATCAGCCACGTGATCAGTGCATGATAGCCACGTGATCAGTGCATGATCAGTCACGTGATCAGTGCATGATCAGTCACGTGATCAGTGCATGATAGCTGCGTGATCATGCATGATCAGCCACGTGATCAGTGCATGATAGCCACGTGATCAGTGCATGATCAGTCACGTGATCAGTGCATGATCAGTCACGTGATCAGTGCATGATCAGCCACGTGATCAGTGCATGATCAGCCACGTGATCAGTGCATGATCAGTCACGTGATCAGTGCATGATCAGTCACGTGATCAGTGCATGATCAGCCACGTGATCAGTGCATGATCAGCCACGTGATCAGTGCATGATAGCCACGTGATCAGTGCATGATCAGTCACGTGATCAGTGCATGATCAGTCACGTGATCAGTGCATGATCAGCCACGTGATCAGTGCATGATAGCCACGTGATCAGTGCATGATCAGTCACGTGATCAGTGCATGATCAGTCACGTGATCAGTGCATGATCAGCCACGTGATCAGTGCATGATCAGCCACGTGATCAGTGCATGATCAATCACGTGATCAGTGCATGATCAGTCACGTGATCAGTGCATGGTAGCTACGTGATCAGTGCATGATCAGCCACGTGATCAGTGCATGATAGCCACGTGATCAGTGCATGATAGCCACGTGATCAGTGCATGATCAGTCATGTGATACGTGTGTGATCAGCCACGTGATCAGTGCATGATAGCCACGTGATCAGTGCATGATCAGCCACGTGATCAGTGCATGATAGCCACGTGATCAGTGCATGATCAGTCACGTGATCATGTGTGATCAGCCACGTGATCAGTGCATGATCAGCCACGTGATCAGTGCATGATCAATTACGTGATCAGTGCATGATCAGTCACGTGACCAGTACATGGTTGCTACGTGATCAGTGCATGATCAGCCACGTGATCAGTGCATGATAGCCACGTGATCAGTGCATGATCAGTCACGTGATCAGTGCATGATCAGTCACGTGATCAGTGCATGATCATTTACGTGATCAGTGCATGATCAGTCACGTGATCAGTATATGGTAGCTACGTGATCATTGCATGACAGCCACGTGATCAGTGCATGATAGCCACGTGATCAGTGCATGAGTTACGTGATCAGTGTATGATCAGCCACGTGATCAGTGCATGAGTGCCACGTGATCAGTGCATGATAGTCACGTGACAGTGTGTGATCAGCCACGTGATCAGTGCATGATCAGCCACGTGATCAGTGCATGATAGCCACGTGATCAGTGCATGATCAGTCACGTGATCAGTGCATGATCAGCCACGTGATCAGTGCATGATCAGTCACGTGATCAGTGCATGATCAGCCACGTGATCAGTGCATGATAGCCACGTGATCAGTGCATGATCATCACGTGATCAGTGCATGATCAGTCACGTGATCAGTGCATGATCAGCCACGTGATCAGTGCATGATCAGTCACGTGATCAGTGCATGATCAGCCACGTGATCAGTGCATGATAGCCACGTGATCAGTGCATGATCAGTCACGTGATCAGTGCATGATCAGTCACGTGATCAGTGCATGATCAGCCACGTGATCAGTGCATGATCAGCCACGTGATCAGTGCATGATCAGTTACGTGATCAGTGCATGATCAGTCACGTGATCAGTGCATGGTAGCCACGTGATCAGTGCATGATCAGCCACGTGATCAGTGCATGATCAGCCACGTGATCAGTGCATGATCAGCCACGTGATCAGTGCATGATAGCCACGTGATCAGTGCATGATCAGTCACGTGATCAGTGCATGATCAGCCACGTGATCAGTGCATGGTCAGACACGTGAACAGTGTATGATCAGCCACGTGATCAGTGCATGATATCCAAGTGATCAGTGCATGATCATCACGTGATCAGTGTATGATCAGCCACGTGAACAGTGCATGCTCAGTCACGTGATCTGGGCCTGCTGAGCTGCGTGATTACTGTCTGCTCATCTGCTTGACAATTGCCAGCTGAGCTGCACGATTCCTGCCTGTCATCTGCTTGACAATTGCCAGCTGTGCTGCGTAATTCCTGCCTGCTCAGCTGCTTGATTATTGCCAGCTGAGCAGCATGATTCCTCACACCTGAGTTCCATGATTATTGCCTGCTGACTGTTTGATTCGTGCCTACTCAGCTCTTTGTTTATTGCCTCCAGAGGCACATGATCAGTGTATGATAGCAAACATGATCAGCGCATGATCAGTCACATGATCAGCGCCATTAAGTCACGTGATCACTACATGATAGTCATGTGATCAGTCCATGCTCAGTCACGGTATCAGTGCATGATCAGCCACGTGATCAGTGCATGATCTGTCACAAGATTAGTGTATGATCATCCACGTGATCAGTGCATGGGCAGTCATGTGATCAGTGCATGATATAGACGTGATCAGTGCATGATCAGTCTCGTGATCAGTGCATGATAGCCACGTGATCAGTGCATGATCAGTCACCTGATGGGTGTATGATCATTCACGTGACCTGTACATGGTAGCTACATGATCATTGCATGATCAGCCACGTGAGTAGTTCATGATAGCCACGTGATCAGTGCATGATCAGTCACGTGATCAGTGCATGATCAGTCATGTGACCAGTACATGGTAGCTGCGTGATCATGGCATGATCAGCCACGTGAGCAGTGCATGATAGCCACGTGATCAGTGCATGATCAGACACGTGATCAGTGCATGATCAGTCACGTGATCAGTGCATGATCAGCCACGTGATCAGTGCATGATCAGGCACGTGATCAGTGTATGTCAGCCAAGTGATCAGTGCATGATAGCCACGTGATCAGTGCATGATCAGTCACGTGATCAGTGCATGATCAGTTACGTGATCAGTGTATGATCAGCCACGTGATCAGTGCATGATCAGCCACGTGATCAGTGCATGATCAATTACGTGATCAGTGCATGATCAGTCACGTGACCAGTACATGGTAGCTACGTGATCATTGCATGATCAGCCACGTGATCAGTGCATGATAGCCACGTGATCAGTGCATGATAGCCACGTGATCAGTGCATGATCAGTCATGTGATACGTGTGTGATCAGCCACGTGATCAGTGCATGATATCCACGTGATCAGTGCATGACAGCCACGTGATCAGTGCATGAGAGCCACGTGATCAGTGCATGATCAGTCACGTGATACATGTGTGATCAGCCACGTGATCAGTGCATGATGAGCCACGTGATCAGTGCATGATCAATTACGTGATCAGTGCATGATCAGTCACGTGACCAGTACATGGTTGCTACGTGATCGTGCATGATCAGCCACGTGAGCAGTGCATGATCATTTACGTGATCAGTGCATGATCAGTCACGTGACCAGTATATGGTTGCTACGTGATCATTCCATGACGAGCCACGTGAGCAGTGCATGATAGCCACGTGATGTGTGCATGAGTTACGTGAGCAGAGTATGATCAGCCACGTGATCAGTGCATGAGTGCCACGTGATCAGTGCATGATATGTCACGTGACAGGTGTGTGATCAGCCACGTGAACAGTGCATGTTCAGCCACGTGATCAGTGCATGATAGCCACGTGATCAGTGCATGATCAGTTACGTGAGCAGTGTATGATCAGCCACGTGATCAGTGCATGGTCAGACACGTGAACAGTGTATGATCAGCCACGTGATCAGTGCATGATATCCAAGTGATCAGTGCATGATCATCACGTGATCAGTGTATGATCAGCCACGTGAACAGTGCATGCTCAGTCACGTGATCTGGGCCTGCTGAGCTGCGTGATTACTGTCTGCTCATCTGCTTGACAATTGCCAGCTGAGCTGCACGATTCCTGCCTGTCATCTGCTTGACAATTGCCAGCTGTGCTGCGTAATTCCTGCCTGCTCAGCTGCTTGATTATTGCCAGCTGAGCAGCATGATTCCTCACACCTGAGTTCCATGATTATTGCCTGCTGACTGTTTGATTCGTGCCTACTCAGCTCTTTGTTTATTGCCTCCAGAGGCACATGATCAGTGTATGATAGCAAACATGATCAGTGCATGATCAGTCACATGATCAGCGCCATTAAGTCACGTGATCACTACATGATAGTCATGTGATCAGTCCATGCTCAGTCACGGTATCAGTGCATGATCAGCCACGTGATCAGTGCATGATCTGTCACATGATTAGTGTATGATCATCCACGTGATCAGTGCATGGGCAGTCATGTGATCAGTGCATGATATAGACGTGATCAGTGCATGATCAGTCTCGTGATCAGTGCATGATAGCCACGTGATCAGTGCATGATCAGTCACCTGATGGGTGTATGATCATTCACGTGACCTGTACATGGTAGCTACATGATCATTGCATGATCAGCCACGTGAGTAGTGCATGATAGCCACGTGATCACTGCATGATCAGTCACGTGATCAGTGCATGATCAGTCATGTGACCAGTACATGGTAGCTGCGTGATCATGGCATGATCAGCCACGTGAGCAGTGCATGATAGCCACGTGATCAGTGCATGATCAGACACGTGATCAGTGCATGATCAGTCACGTGATCAGTGCATGATCAGCCACGTGATCAGTGCATGACCAGGCACGTGATCAGTGCATGATCAGCCACGTGATCAGTGCATGATCAGTCACGTGATCAGTGCATGATCAGTCACGTGATCAGTGTATGATCAGCCACGTGATCAGTGCATGATCAGCCACATGATCAGTGGATGATCAATTACGTGATCAGTGCATGATCAGTCACGTGACCAGTACATGGTAGCTACGTGATCATTGCATGATCAGCCACGTGATCAGTGCATGATAGCCACGTGATCAGTGCATGATAGCCACGTGATCAGTGCATGATCAGTCATGTGATACGTGTGTGATCAGCCACGTGATCAGTGCATGATATCCACGTGATCAGTGCATGACAGCCACGTGATCAGTGCATGAGAGCCACGTGATCAGTGCATGATCAGTCACGTGATACATGTGTGATCAGCCACGTGATCAGTGCATGATGAGCCACGTGATCAGTGCATGATCAATTACGTGATCAGTGCATGATCAGTCACGTGACCAGTACATGGTTGCTACGTGATCGTGCATGATCAGCCACGTGAGCAGTGCATGATAGCCACGTGATCAGTGCATGATCAGTCACGTGATCAGCATGATCAGTCACGTGAACAGTGCATGATCATTTACGTGATCAGTGCATGATCAGTCACGTGACCAGTATATGGTTGCTACGTGATCATTCCATGACAGCCACGTGAGCAGTGCATGATAGCCACGTGATGTGTGCATGCAGTTACGTGAGCAGTGTATGATCAGCCACGTGATCAGTGCATGAGTGCCACGTGATCAGTGCATGATCAGTTACGTGAGCAGTGTATGATCAGCCACGTGATCAGTGCATGGTCAGACACGTGAACAGTGTATGATCAGCCACGTGATCAGTGCATGATATCCAAGTGATCAGTGCATGATCATCACGTGATCAGTGTATGATCAGCCACGTGAACAGTGCATGCTCAGTCACGTGATCAGGGCCTGCTGAGCTGCGTGATTACTGTCTGCTCATCTGCTTGACAATTGCCAGCTGAGCTGCACGATTCCTGCCTGTCATCTGCTTGACAATTGCCAGCTGTGCTGCGTAATTCCTGCCTGCTCAGCTGCTTGATTATTGCCAGCTGAGCAGCATGATTCCTCACACCTGAGTTCCATGATTATTGCCTGCTGACTGTTTGATTCGTGCCTACTCAGCTCTTTGTTTATTGCCTCCAGAGGCACATGATCAGTGTATGATAGCAAACATGATCAGCGCATGATCAGTCACATGATCAGCGCCATTAAGTCACGTGATCACTACATGATAGTCATGTGATCAGTCCATGCTCAGTCACGGTATCAGTGCATGATCAGCCACGTGATCAGTGCATGATCTGTCACAAGATTAGTGTATGATCATCCACGTGATCAGTGCATGGGCAGTCATGTGATCAGTGCATGATATAGACGTGATCAGTGCATGATCAGTCACGTGATCAGTGCATGATAGCCACGTGATCAGTGCATGATCAGTCACCTGATGGGTGTATGATCATTCACGTGACCTGTACATGGTAGCTACATGATCATTGCATGATCAGCCACGTGAGTAGTGCATGATAGCCACGTGATCAGTGCATGATCAGTCACGTGATCAGTGCATGATCAGTCATGTGACCAGTACATGGTAGCTGCGTGATCATGGCATGATCAGCCACGTGAGCAGTGCATGATAGCCACGTGATCAGTGCATGATCAGTCACGTGATCAGTGCATGATCAGTCACGTGATCAGTGCATGATCATTTACGTGATCAGTGCATGATCAGTCACGTGACCAGTATATGGTAGCTACGTGATCATTCCATGACGAGCCACGTGAGCAGTGCATGATAGCCACGTGATGTGTGCATGAGTTACGTGAGCAGAGTATGATCAGCCACGTGATCAGTGCATGAGTGCCACGTGATCAGTGCATGATATGTCACGTGACAGGTGTGTGATCAGCCACGTGAACAGTGCATGTTCAGCCACGTGATCAGTGCATGATAGCCACGTGATCAGTGCATGATCAGTTACGTGAGCAGTGTATGATCAGCCACGTGATCAGTGCATGGTCAGACACGTGAACAGTGTATGATCAGCCACGTGATCAGTGCATGATATCCAAGTGATCAGTGCATGATCATCACGTGATCAGTGTATGATCAGCCACGTGAACAGTGCATGCTCAGTCACGTGATCTGGGCCTGCTGAGCTGCGTGATTACTGTCTGCTCATCTGCTTGACAATTGCCAGCTGAGCTGCACGATTCCTGCCTGTCATCTGCTTGACAATTGCCAGCTGTGCTGCGTAATTCCTGCCTGCTCAGCTGCTTGATTATTGCCAGCTGAGCAGCATGATTCCTCACACCTGAGTTCCATGATTATTGCCTGCTGACTGTTTGATTCGTGCCTACTCAGCTCTTTGTTTATTGCCTCCAGAGGCACATGATCAGTGTATGATAGCAAACATGATCAGTGCATGATCAGTCACATGATCAGCGCCATTAAGTCACGTGATCACTACATGATAGTCATGTGATCAGTCCATGCTCAGTCACGGTATCAGTGCATGATCAGCCACGTGATCAGTGCATGATCTGTCACATGATTAGTGTATGATCATCCACGTGATCAGTGCATGGGCAGTCATGTGATCAGTGCATGATATAGACGTGATCAGTGCATGATCAGTCTCGTGATCAGTGCATGATAGCCACGTGATCAGTGCATGATCAGTCACCTGATGGGTGTATGATCATTCACGTGACCTGTACATGGTAGCTACATGATCATTGCATGATCAGCCACGTGAGTAGTGCATGATAGCCACGTGATCACTGCATGATCAGTCACGTGATCAGTGCATGATCAGTCATGTGACCAGTACATGGTAGCTGCGTGATCATGGCATGATCAGCCACGTGAGCAGTGCATGATAGCCACGTGATCAGTGCATGATCAGACACGTGATCAGTGCATGATCAGTCACGTGATCAGTGCATGATCAGCCACGTGATCAGTGCATGATCAGGCACGTGATCAGTGTATGTCAGCCACGTGATCAGTGCATGATAGCCACGTGATCAGTGCATGATCAGTCACGTGATCAGTGCATGATCAGTCACGTGATCAGTGCATGATCAGCCACGTGATCAGTGCATGATCAGCCACGTGATCAGTGCATGATCAATTACGTGATCAGTGCATGATCAGTCACGTGACCAGTACATGATAGCTACGTGATCAGTGCATGATCAGCCACGTGATCAGTGCATGATAGCCACGTGATCAGTGCATGATAGCCACGTGATCAGTGCATGATCAGTCACGTGATCATGTGTGATCAGCCACGTGATCAGTGCATGATCAGCCACGTGATCAGTGCATGATCAGCCACGTGATCAGTGCATGATCAGTCACGTGATCAGTGCATGGTAGCTACGTGATCAGTGCATGATCAGCCACGTGATCAGTGCATGATAGCCACGTGATCAGTGCATGATCAGTCACGTGATCAGTGCATGATCAGTCACGTGATCAGTGCATGATCAGTCACGTGATCAGTGCATGATCAGTCACGTGACCAGTATATGGTTGCTACGTGATCATTGCATGACAGCCACGTGATCAGTGCATGATAGCCACGTGATGTGCATGAGTTACGTGATCAGTGTATGATCAGCCACGTGATCAGTGCATGAGTGCCACGTGATCAGTGCATGATCAGTCACGTGATCAGTGCATGATCAGTCACGTGATCAGTGCATGATAGCTACGTGATCAGTGCATGATCAGCCACGTGATCAGTGCATGATAGCCACGTGATCAGTGCATGATCAGTCACGTGATCAGTGCATGATCAGTCACGTGATCAGTGCATGATAGCTGCATGATCAGTGCATGATCAGCCACGTGATCAGTGCATGATAGCCACGTGATCAGTGCATGATCAGTCACGTGATCAGTGCATGATCAGTCACGTGATCAGTGCATGATCAGCCACGTGATCAGTGCATGATCAGCCACGTGATCAGTGCATGATCAATCACGTGATCAGTGCATGATCAGTCACGTGATCAGTGCATGATAGCTACGTGATCAGTGCATGATCAGCCACGTGATCAGTGCATGATAGCCACGTGATCAGTGCATGATAGCCACGTGATCAGTGCATGATCAGTCACGTGATACGTGTGTGATCAGCCACGTGATCAGTGCATGATATCCACGTGATCAGTGCATGACAGCCACGTGATCAGTGCATGATAGCCACGTGATCAGTGCATGATCAGTCACGTGATACATGTGTGATCAGCCACGTGATCAGTGCATGATGAGCCACGTGATCAGTGCATGATCAATTACGTGATCAGTGCATGATCAGTCACGTGACCAGTACATGGTTGCTACGTGATCGTTGCATGATCAGCCACGTGAGCAGTGCATGATAGCCACGTGATCAGTGCATGATCAGTCACGTGATCAGTGCATGATCAGTCACGTGAACAGTGCATGATCATTTACGTGATCAGTGCATGATCAGTCACGTGACCAGTATATGGTAGCTACGTGATCATTCCATGACAGCCACGTGAGCAGTGCATGATAGCCACGTGATGTGTGCATGAGTTACGTGAGCAGAGTATGATCAGCCACGTGATCAGTGCATGAGTGCCACGTGATCAGTGCATGATATGTCACGTGACAGTGTGTGATCAGCCACGTGATCAGTGCATGTTCAGCCACGTGATCAGTGCATGATAGCCACGTGATCAGTGCATGATCAGTTACGTGATCAGTGTATGATCAGCCACGTGATCAGTGCATGGTCAGACACGTGATCAGTGTATGATCAGCCACGTGATCAGTGCATGATATCCACGTGATCAGTGCATGATCATCACGTGATCAGTGCATGATCAGTCACGTGATCAGTGCATGATCAGCCACGTGATCAGTGCATGATCAGGCACGTGATCAGTGTATGATCAGCCACGTGATCAGTGCATGATAGCCACGTGATCAGTGCATGATCAGTCACGTGATCAGTGCATGATCAGTCACGTGATCAGTGCATGATCAGCCACGTGATCAGTGCATGATCAGCCACATGATCAGTGCATGATCAATCACGTGATCAGTGCATGATCAGTCACGTGATCAGTACATGGTAGCTACGTGATCAGTGCATGATCAGCCACGTGATCAGTGCATGATAGCCACGTGATCAGTGCATGATCAGCCACGTGATCAGTGCATGATCAGTCATGTGATCAGTGCATGATCAGCCACGTGATCAGTGCATGATAGCCACGTGATCAGTGCATGATCAGCCACGTGATCAGTGCATGATCAGCCACGTGATCAGTGCATGATCAGTCACGTGATCATGTGTGATCAGCCACGTGATCAGTGCATGATCAGCCACGTGATCAGTGCATGATCAGTCACGTGATCAGTGCATGATCAGTCACGTGACCAGTACATGGTAGCCACGTGATCAGTGCATGATCAGCCACGTGATCAGTGCATGATAGCCACGTGATCAGTGCATGATAGCCACGTGATCAGTGCATGATCAGTCACGTGATACGTGTGTGATCAGCCACGTGATCAGTGCATGATAGCCACGTGATCAGTGCATGATCAGCCACGTGATCAGTGCATGATCAGCCACGTGATCAGTGCATGATCAGTCACGTGATCATGCATGATCAGCCACGTGAGCAGAGCATGATAGCCACGTGATCAGTGCATGATCAGTCACGTGATCAGTACATGATCAGTCACGTGAACAGTGCATGATCATTTACGTGATCAGTGCATGATCAGTCACGTGACCAGTATATGGTAGCTACGTGATCATTCCATGACAGCCACGTGAGCAGTGCATGATAGCCACGTGATGTGTGCATGAGTTACGTGAGCAGAGTATGATCAGCCACGTGATCAGTGCATGAGTGCCACGTGATCAGTGCATGATATGTCACGTGACAGGTGTGTGATCAGCCACGTGAACAGTGCATGATCAGCCACGTGATCAGTGCATGATAGCCACGTGATCAGTGCATGATCAGTTACGTGAGCAGTGTATGATCAGCCACGTGATCAGTGCATGATATCCAAGTGATCAGTGCATGATCATCACGTGATCAGTGTATGATCAGCCACGTGAACAGTGCATGCTCAGTCACGTGATCTGGGCCTGCTGAGCTGCGTGATTACTGTCTGCTCATCTGCTTGACAATTGCCAGCTGAGCTGCACGATTCCTGCCTGTCATCTGCTTGACAATTGCCAGCTGTGCTGCGTAATTCCTGCCTGCTCAGCTGCTTGATTATTGCCAGCTGAGCAGCATGATTCCTCACACCTGAGTTCCATGATTATTGCCTGCTGACTGTTTGATTCGTGCCTACTCAGCTCTTTGTTTATTGCCTCCAGAGGCACATGATCAGTGTATGATAGCAAACATGATCAGCGCATGATCAGTCACATGATCAGCGCCATTAAGTCACGTGATCACTACATGATAGTCATGTGATCAGTCCATGCTCAGTCACGGTATCAGTGCATGATCAGCCACGTGATCAGTGCATGATCTGTCACATGATTAGTGTATGATCATCCACGTGATCAGTGCACGGGCAGTCATGTGATCAGTGCATGATATAGACGTGATCAGTGCATGATCAGTCTCGTGATCAGTGCATGATAGCCACGTGATCAGTGCATGATCAGTCACCTGATGGGTGTATGATCATTCACGTGACCTGTACATGGTAGCTACATGATCATTGCATGATCAGCCACGTGAGTAGTGCATGATAGCCACGTGATCACTGCATGATCAGTCACGTGATCAGTGCATGATCAGTCATGTGACCAGTACATGGTAGCTGCGTGATCATGGCATGATCAGCCACGTGAGCAGTGCATGATAGCCACGTGATCAGTGCATGATCAGACACGTGATCAGTGCATGATCAGTCACGTGATCAGTGCATGATCAGCCACGTGATCAGTGCATGATCAGCCACGTGATCAGTGCATGATAGCCACGTGATCAGTGCATGATCAGTCACGTGATCAGTGCATGATCAGTCACGTGATCAGTGCATGATCAGCCACGTGATCAGTGCATGATCAGCCACGTGATCAGTGCATGATCAATTACGTGATCAGTGCATGATCAGTCACGTGACCAGTACATGGTAGCTACGTGATCATTGCATGATCAGCCACGTGATCAGTGCATGATAGCCACGTGATCAGTGCATGATCAGTCACGTGATCAGTGCATGATCAGTCACGTGATCAGTGCATGATAGCTACGTGATCAGTGCATGATCAGCCACGTGATCAGTGCATGATAGCCACGTGATCAGTGCATGATCAGTCACGTGATCAGTGCATGATCAGTCACGTGATCAGTGCATGATAGCTGCGTGATCATGCATGATCAGCCACGTGATCAGTGCATGATAGCCACGTGATCAGTGCATGATCAGTCACGTGATCAGTGCATGATCAGTCACGTGATCAGTGCATGATCAGCCACGTGATCAGTGCATGATCAGCCACGTGATCAGTGCATGATCAGCCACGTGATCAGTGCATGATAGCCACGTGATCAGTGCATGATCAGTCACGTGATCAGTGCATGATCAGTCACGTGATCAGTGCATGATCAGCCACGTGATCAGTGCATGATCAGCCACGTGATCAGTGCATGATCAATCACGTGATCAGTGCATGATCAGTCACGTGATCAGTGCATGATAGCTACGTGATCAGTGCATGATCAGCCACGTGATCAGTGCATGATAGCCACGTGATCAGTGCATGATAGCCACGTGATCAGTGCATGATCAGTCATGTGATAGTGCATGATCAGCCACGTGATCAGTGCATGATAGCCACGTGATCAGTGCATGATCAGCCACGTGATCAGTGCATGATCAGCCACGTGATCAGTGCATGATCAGTCACGTGATCAGTGCATGGTAGCTACGTGATCAGTGCATGATCAGCCACGTGATCAGTGCATGATAGCCACGTGATCAGTGCATGATCAGTCATGTGATACGTGTGTGATCAGCCACGTGATCAGTGCATGATATCCACGTGATCAGTGCATGACAGCCACGTGATCAGTGCATGAGAGCCACGTGATCAGTGCATGATCAGTCACGTGATACATGTGTGATCAGCCACGTGATCAGTGCATGATGAGCCACGTGATCAGTGCAGGATCAATTACGTGATCAGTGCATGATCAGTCACGTGACCAGTACATGGTTGCTACGTGATCGTTGCATGATCAGCCACGTGAGCAGAGCATGATAGCCACGTGATCAGTGCATGATCAGTCACGTGATCAGTACATGATCAGTCACGTGAACAGTGCATGATCATTTACGTGATCTTTGCATGATCAGTCACGTGACCAGTATATGGTAGCTACGTGATCATTCCATGACGAGCCACGTGAGCAGTGCATGATAGCCACGTGATGTGTGCATGAGTTACGTGAGCAGAGTATGATCAGCCACGTGATCAGTGCATGAGTGCCACGTGATCAGTGCATGATATGTCACGTGACAGGTGTGTGATCAGCCACGTGAACAGTGCATGTTCAGCCACGTGATCAGTGCATGATAGCCACGTGATCAGTGCATGATCAGTTACGTGAGCAGTGTATGATCAGCCACGTGATCAGTGCATGGTCAGACACGTGAACAGTGTATGATCAGCCACGTGATCAGTGCATGATATCCAAGTGATCAGTGCATGATCATCACGTGATCAGTGTATGATCAGCCACGTGAACAGTGCATGCTCAGTCACGTGATCTGGGCCTGCTGAGCTGCGTGATTACTGTCTGCTCATCTGCTTGACAATTGCCAGCTGAGCTGCACGATTCCTGCCTGTCATCTGCTTGACAATTGCCAGCTGTGCTGCGTAATTCCTGCCTGCTCAGCTGCTTGATTATTGCCAGCTGAGCAGCATGATTCCTCACACCTGAGTTCCATGATTATTGCCTGCTGACTGTTTGATTCGTGCCTACTCAGCTCTTTGTTTATTGCCTCCAGAGGCACATGATCAGTGTATGATAGCAAACATGATCAGCGCATGATCAGTCACATGATCAGCGCCATTAAGTCACGTGATCACTACATGATAGTCATGTGATCAGTCCATGCTCAGTCACGGTATCAGTGCATGATCAGCCACGTGATCAGTGCATGATCTGTCACAAGATTAGTGTATGATCATCCACGTGATCAGTGCATGGGCAGTCATGTGATCAGTGCATGATATAGACGTGATCAGTGCATGATCAGTCTCGTGATCAGTGCATGATAGCCACGTGATCAGTGCATGATCAGTCACCTGATGGGTGTATGATCATTCACGTGACCTGTACATGGTAGCTACATGATCATTGCATGATCAGCCACGTGAGTAGTGCATGATAGCCACGTGATCACTGCATGATCAGTCACGTGATCAGTGCATGATCAGTCATGTGACCAGTACATGGTAGCTGCGTGATCATGGCATGATCAGCCACGTGAGCAGTGCATGATAGCCACGTGATCAGTGCATGATCAGACACGTGATCAGTGCATGATCAGTCACGTGATCAGTGCATGATCAGCCACGTGATCAGTGCATGATCAGGCACGTGATCAGTGTATGTCAGCCACGTGATCAGTGCATGATAGCCACGTGATCAGTGCATGATCAGTCACGTGATCAGTGCATGATCAGTCACGTGATCAGTGCATGATCAGCCACGTGATCAGTGCATGATCAGCCACGTGATCAGTGCATGATCAATTACGTGATCAGTGCATGATCAGTCACGTGACCAGTACATGGTAGCTACGTGATCAGTGCATGATCAGCCACGTGATCAGTGCATGATAGCCACGTGATCAGTGCATGATAGCCACGTGATCAGTGCATGATCAGTCACGTGATAGTGTGTGATCAGCCACGTGATCAGTGCATGATCAGCCACGTGATCAGTGCATGATCAGTTACGTGATCAGTGCATGATCAGTCACGTGACCAGTACATGGTAGCTACGTGATCAGTGCATGATCAGCCACGTGATCAGTGCATGATAGCCACGTGATCAGTGCATGATCAGTCACGTGATCAGTGCATGATCAGTCACGTGATCAGTGCATGATCAGTTACGTGATCAGTGCATGATCAGTCACGTGACAGTGCATGATAGCTACGTGATCAGTGCATGATCAGCCACGTGATCAGTGCATGATAGCCACGTGATCAGTGCATGATAGCCACGTGATCAGTGCATGACAGCCACGTGATCAGTGCATGAGAGCCACGTGATCAGTGCATGATCAGTCACGTGATACATGTGTGATCAGCCACGTGATCAGTGCATGATGAGCCACGTGATCAGTGCATGATCAATTACGTGATCAGTGCATGATCAGTCACGTGACCAGTACATGGTTGCTACGTGATCATTGCATGATCAGCCACGTGAGCAGTGCATGATAGCCACGTGATCAGTGCATGATCAGTCACGTGATCAGTACATGATCAGTCACGTGAACAGTGCATGATCATTTACGTGATCTGTGCATGATCAGTCACGTGACCAGTATATGGTAGCTACGTGATCATTCCATGACGAGCCACGTGAGCAGTGCATGATAGCCACGTGATGTGTGCATGAGTTACGTGAGCAGAGTATGATCAGCCACGTGATCAGTGCATGAGTGCCACGTGATCAGTGCATGATATGTCACGTGACAGGTGTGTGATCAGCCACGTGAACAGTGCATGTTCAGCCACGTGATCAGTGCATGATAGCCACGTGATCAGTGCATGATCAGTTACGTGAGCAGTGTATGATCAGCCACGTGATCAGTGCATGGTCAGACACGTGAACAGTGTATGATCAGCCACGTGATCAGTGCATGATATCCAAGTGATCAGTGCATGATCATCACGTGATCAGTGTATGATCAGCCACGTGAACAGTGCATGCTCAGTCACGTGATCTGGGCCTGCTGAGCTGCGTGATTACTGTCTGCTCATCTGCTTGACAATTGCCAGCTGAGCTGCACGATTCCTGCCTGTCATCTGCTTGACAATTGCCAGCTGTGCTGCGTAATTCCTGCCTGCTCAGCTGCTTGATTATTGCCAGCTGAGCAGCATGATTCCTCACACCTGAGTTCCATGATTATTGCCTGCTGACTGTTTGATTCGTGCCTACTCAGCTCTTTGTTTATTGCCTCCAGAGGCACATGATCAGTGTATGATAGCAAACATGATCAGCGCATGATCAGTCACATGATCAGCGCCATTAAGTCACGTGATCACTACATGATAGTCATGTGATCAGTCCATGCTCAGTCACGGTATCAGTGCATGATCAGCCACGTGATCAGTGCATGATCTGTCACAAGATTAGTGTATGATCATCCACGTGATCAGTGCATGGGCAGTCATGTGATCAGTGCATGATATAGACGTGATCAGTGCATGATCAGTCTCGTGATCAGTGCATGATAGCCACGTGATCAGTGCATGATCAGTCACCTGATGGGTGTATGATCATTCACGTGACCTGTACATGGTAGCTACATGATCATTGCATGATCAGCCACGTGAGTAGTGCATGATAGCCACGTGATCAGTGCATGATCAGTCACGTGATCAGTGCATGATCAGTCATGTGACCAGTACATGGTAGCTGCGTGATCATGCATGATCAGCCACGTGATCAGTGCATGATAGCCACGTGATCAGTGCATGATCAGTCACGTGATCAGTGCATGATCAGTCACGTGATCAGTGCATGATCAGCCACGTGATCAGTGCATGATCAGCCACGTGATCAGTGCATGATCAATTACGTGATCAGTGCATGATCAGTCACGTGATCAGTGCATGATAGCCACGTGATCAGTGCATGATCAGCCACGTGATCAGTGATGTGCATGATCAGCCACGTGATCAGTGCATGATCAGCCACGTGATCAGTGCATGATCAGCCACGTGATCAGTGCATGATCACGTGATCACGTGATACATGTGCATGATCAGTCACGTGACCAGTACATGGTTGCTACGTGATCGTTGCATGATCAGCCACGTGAGCAGAGCATGATAGCCACGTGATCAGTGCATGATCAGTCACGTGATCAGTACATGATCAGTCACGTGAACAGTGCATGATCATTTACGTGATCTGTGCATGATCAGTCACGTGACCAGTATATGGTTGCTACGTGATCATTCCATGACGAGCCACGTGAGCAGTGCATGATAGCCACGTGATGTGTGCATGAGTTACGTGAGCAGAGTATGATCAGCCACGTGATCAGTGCATGAGTGCCACGTGATCAGTGCATGATATGTCACGTGACAGGTGTGTGATCAGCCACGTGAACAGTGCATGTTCAGCCACGTGATCAGTGCATGATCAGTTACGTGAGCAGTGTATGATCAGCCACGTGATCAGTGCATGGTCAGACACGTGAACAGTGTATGATCAGCCACGTGATCAGTGCATGATATCCAAGTGATCAGTGCATGATCATCACGTGATCAGTGTATGATCAGCCACGTGAACAGTGCATGCTCAGTCACGTGATCTGGGCCTGCTGAGCTGCGTGATTACTGTCTGCTCATCTGCTTGACAATTGCCAGCTGAGCTGCACGATTCCTGCCTGTCATCTGCTTGACAATTGCCAGCTGTGCTGCGTAATTCCTGCCTGCTCAGCTGCTTGATTATTGCCAGCTGAGCAGCATGATTCCTCACACCTGAGTTCCATGATTATTGCCTGCTGACTGTTTGATTCGTGCCTACTCAGCTCTTTGTTTATTGCCTCCAGAGGCACATGATCAGTGTATGATAGCAAACATGATCAGCGCATGATCAGTCACATGATCAGCGCCATTAAGTCACGTGATCACTACATGATAGTCATGTGATCAGTCCATGCTCAGTCACGGTATCAGTGCATGATCAGCCACGTGATCAGTGCATGATCTGTCACAAGATTAGTGTATGATCATCCACGTGATCAGTGCATGGGCAGTCATGTGATCAGTGCATGATATAGACGTGATCAGTGCATGATCAGTCTCGTGATCAGTGCATGATAGCCACGTGATCAGTGCATGATCAGTCACCTGATGGGTGTATGATCATTCACGTGACCTGTACATGGTAGCTACATGATCATTGCATGATCAGCCACGTGAGTAGTGCATGATAGCCACGTGATCACTGCATGATCAGTCACGTGATCAGTGCATGATCAGTCATGTGACCAGTACATGGTAGCTGCGTGATCATGGCATGATCAGCCACGTGAGCAGTGCATGATAGCCACGTGATCAGTGCATGATCAGACACGTGATCAGTGCATGATCAGTCACGTGATCAGTGCATGATCAGCCACGTGATCAGTGCATGACCAGGCACGTGATCAGTGTATGTCAGCCACGTGATCAGTGCATGATAGCCACGTGATCAGTGCATGATCAGTCACGTGATCAGTGCATGATCATGTGATCAGTGCATGATCAGCCACGTGATCAGTGCATGATCAGCCACGTGATCAGTGCATGATCAATTACGTGATCAGTGCATGATCAGTCACGTGACCAGTACATGGTAGCTACGTGATCATTGCATGATCAGCCACGTGATCAGTGCATGATAGCCACGTGATCAGTGCATGATCAGTCACGTGATCAGTGCATGATCAGTCACGTGATCAGTGCATGATAGCCACGTGATCAGTGCATGATCAGCCACGTGATCAGTGCATGATAGCCACGTGATCAGTGCATGATCAGTCACGTGATCAGTGCATGATCAGTCACGTGATCAGTGCATGGTAGCTACGTGATCAGTGCATGATCAGCCACGTGATCAGTGCATGATAGCCACGTGATCAGTGCATGATCAGCCACGTGATCAGTGCATGATCAGTCACGTGATCAGTGCATGATCAGTCACGTGATCAGTGCATGATAGCCACGTGATCAGTGCATGATCAGCCACGTGATCAGTGCATGATAGCCACGTGATCAGTGCATGATCAGTCACGTGATCAGTGCATGATCAGTCACGTGATCAGTGCATGATCAGCCACGTGATCAGTGCATGATCAGCCACGTGATCAGTGCATGATCAATTACGTGATCAGTGCATGATCAGTCACGTGATCAGTGCATGATAGCCACGTGATCAGTGCATGATCAGCCACGTGATCAGTGCATGATAGCCACGTGATCAGTGCATGATCAGTCACGTGATCAGTGCATGATCAGTCACGTGATCAGTGCATGATAGCTACGTGATCAGTGCATGATCAGCCACGTGATCAGTGCATGATAGCCACGTGATCAGTGCATGATCAGTCACGTGATCAGTGCATGATCAGTCACGTGATCAGTGCATGGTAGCTACGTGATCAGTGCATGATCAGCCACGTGATCAGTGCATGATAGCCACGTGATCAGTGCATGATCAGCCACGTGATCAGTGCATGATCAGTCACGTGATCAGTGCATGATCAGTCACGTGATCAGTGCATGATAGCCACGTGATCAGTGCATGATCAGCCACGTGATCAGTGCATGATAGCCACGTGATCAGTGCATGATCAGTCACGTGATCAGTGCATGATAGCCACGTGATCAGTGCATGATCAGCCACGTGATCAGTGCATGATCAGTCACGTGATCAGTGCATGATCAGCCACGTGATCAGTGCATGATCAGTCACGTGATCAGTGCATGATCAGCCACGTGATCAGTGCATGATAGCCACGTGATCAGTGCATGATCAGTCACGTGATCAGTGCATGATCAGTCACGTGATCAGTGCATGATCAGCCACGTGATCAGTGCATGATCAGCCACGTGATCAGTGCATGATCAGTCACGTGATCAGTGCATGATCAGTCACGTGATCAGTGCATGATAGCTACGTGATCAGTGCATGATCAGCCACGTGATCAGTGCATGATAGCCACGTGATCAGTGCATGATCAGCCACGTGATCAGTGCATGATCAGCCACGTGATCAGTGCATGATCAGTCACGTGATCAGTGCATGATCAGCCACGTGATCAGTGCATGATCAGCCACGTGATCAGTGCATGATCAGTCACGTGATCAGTGCATGATCAGTCACGTGATCAGTGCATGATAGCTACGTGATCAGTGCATGATCAGCCACGTGATCAGTGCATGATAGCCACGTGATCAGTGCATGATCAGTCACGTGATCAGTGCATGATCAGTCACGTGATCAGTGCATGATCAGCCACGTGATCAGTGCATGATCAGCCACGTGATCAGTGCATGATAGCCACGTGATCAGTGCATGATCAGCCACGTGATCAGTGCATGATCAGCCACGTGATCAGTGCATGATAGCCACGTGATCAGTGCATGACAGCCACGTGATCAGTGCATGAGAGCCACGTGATCAGTGCATGATCAGTCACGTGATACATGTGTGATCAGCCACGTGATCAGTGCATGATGAGCCACGTGATCAGTGCATGATCAATTACGTGATCAGTGCATGATCAGTCACGTGACCAGTACATGGTTGCTACGTGATCATTGCATGATCAGCCACGTGAGCAGAGCATGATAGCCACGTGATCAGTGCATGATCAGTCACGTGATCAGTACATGATCAGTCACGTGAACAGTGCATGATCATTTACGTGATCAGTGCATGATCAGTCACGTGACCAGTATATGGTTGCTACGTGATCATTCCATGACAGCCACGTGAGCAGTGCATGATAGCCACGTGATGTGTGCATGAGTTACGTGAGCAGAGTATGATCAGCCACGTGATCAGTGCATGAGTGCCACGTGATCAGTGCATGATATGTCACGTGACAGGTGTGTGATCAGCCACGTGAACAGTGCATGTTCAGCCACGTGATCAGTGCATGATAGCCACGTGATCAGTGCATGATCAGTTACGTGAGCAGTGTATGATCAGCCACGTGATCAGTGCATGGTCAGACACGTGAACAGTGTATGATCAGCCACGTGATCAGTGCATGATATCCAAGTGATCAGTGCATGATCATCACGTGATCAGTGTATGATCAGCCACGTGAACAGTGCATGCTCAGTCACGTGATCTGGGCCTGCTGAGCTGCGTGATTACTGTCTGCTCATCTGCTTGACAATTGCCAGCTGAGCTGCACGATTCCTGCCTGTCATCTGCTTGACAATTGCCAGCTGTGCTGCGTAATTCCTGCCTGCTCAGCTGCTTGATTATTGCCAGCTGAGCAGCATGATTCCTCACACCTGAGTTCCATGATTATTGCCTGCTGACTGTTTGATTCGTGCCTACTCAGCTCTTTGTTTATTGCCTCCAGAGGCACATGATCAGTGTATGATAGCAAACATGATCAGCGCATGATCAGTCACATGATCAGCGCCATTAAGTCACGTGATCACTACATGATAGTCATGTGATCAGTCCATGCTCAGTCACGGTATCAGTGCATGATCAGCCACGTGATCAGTGCATGATCTGTCACAAGATTAGTGTATGATCATCCACGTGATCAGTGCATGGGCAGTCATGTGATCAGTGCATGATATAGACGTGATCAGTGCATGATCAGTCTCGTGATCAGTGCATGATAGCCACGTGATCAGTGCATGATCAGTCACCTGATGGGTGTATGATCATTCACATGACCTGTACATGGTAGCTACATGATCATTGCATGATCAGCCACGTGAGTAGTGCATGATAGCCACGTGATCACTGCATGATCAGTCACGTGATCAGTGCATGATCAGTCATGTGACCAGTACATGGTAGCTGCGTGATCATGGCATGATCAGCCACGTGAGCAGTGCATGATAGCCACGTGATCAGTGCATGATCAGACACGTGATCAGTGCATGATCAGTCACGTGATCAGTGCATGATCAGCCACGTGATCAGTGCATGACCAGGCACGTGATCAGTGTATGTCCAGCCAAGTGATCAGTGCATGATAGCCACGTGATCAGTGCATGATCAGTCACGTGATCAGTGCATGATCAGTTATGTGATCAGTGTATGATCAGCCACGTGATCAGTGCATGATCAGCCACATGATCAGTGCATGATCAATTACGTGATCAGTGCATGATCAGTCACGTGACCAGTACATGATAGCTACGTGATCATTGCATGATCAGCCACGTGATCAGTGCATGATAGCCACGTGATCAGTGCATGATAGCCACGTGATCAGTGCATGATCAGTCATGTGATACGTGTGTGATCAGCCACGTGATCAGTGCATGATATCCACGTGATCAGTGCATGACAGCCACGTGATCAGTGCATGAGAGCCACGTGATCAGTGCATGATCAGTCACGTGATACATGTGTGATCAGCCACGTGATCAGTGCATGATGAGCCACGTGATCAGTGCAGGATCAATTACGTGATCAGTGCATGATCAGTCACGTGACCAGTACATGGTTGCTACGTGATCGTTGCATGATCAGCCACGTGAGCAGAGCATGATAGCCACGTGATCAGTGCATGATCAGTCACGTGATCAGTACATGATCAGTCACGTGAACAGTGCATGATCATTTACGTGATCTTTGCATGATCAGTCACGTGACCAGTATATGGTTGCTACGTGATCATTCCATGACGAGCCACGTGAGCAGTGCATGATAGCCACGTGATGTGTGCATGAGTTACGTGAGCAGAGTATGATCAGCCACGTGATCAGTGCATGAGTGCCACGTGATCAGTGCATGATATGTCACGTGACAGGTGTGTGATCAGCCACGTGAACAGTGCATGTTCAGCCACGTGATCAGTGCATGATAGCCACGTGATCAGTGCATGATCAGTTACGTGAGCAGTGTATGATCAGCCACGTGATCAGTGCATGGTCAGACACGTGAACAGTGTATGATCAGCCACGTGATCAGTGCATGATATCCAAGTGATCAGTGCATGATCATCACGTGATCAGTGTATGATCAGCCACGTGAACAGTGCATGCTCAGTCACGTGATCTGGGCCTGCTGAGCTGCGTGATTACTGTCTGCTCATCTGCTTGACAATTGCCAGCTGAGCTGCACGATTCCTGCCTGTCATCTGCTTGACAATTGCCAGCTGTGCTGCGTAATTCCTGCCTGCTCAGCTGCTTGATTATTGCCAGCTGAGCAGCATGATTCCTCACACCTGAGTTCCATGATTATTGCCTGCTGACTGTTTGATTCGTGCCTACTCAGCTCTTTGTTTATTGCCTCCAGAGGCACATGATCAGTGTATGATAGCAAACATGATCAGCGCATGATCAGTCACATGATCAGCGCCATTAAGTCACGTGATCACTACATGATAGTCATGTGATCAGTCCATGCTCAGTCACGGTATCAGTGCATGATCAGCCACGTGATCAGTGCATGATCTGTCACAAGATTAGTGTATGATCATCCACGTGATCAGTGCATGGGCAGTCATGTGATCAGTGCATGATATAGACGTGATCAGTGCATGATCAGTCTCGTGATCAGTGCATGATAGCCACGTGATCAGTGCATGATCAGTCACCTGATGGGTGTATGATCATTCACGTGACCTGTACATGGTAGCTACATGATCATTGCATGATCAGCCACGTGAGTAGTGCATGATAGCCACGTGATCACTGCATGATCAGTCACGTGATCAGTGCATGATCAGTCATGTGACCAGTACATGGTAGCTGCGTGATCATGGCATGATCAGCCACGTGAGCAGTGCATGATAGCCACGTGATCAGTGCATGATCAGACACGTGATCAGTGCATGATCAGTCACGTGATCAGTGCATGATCAGCCACGTGATCAGTGCATGATCAGGCACGTGATCAGTGTATGTCAGCCACGTGATCAGTGCATGATAGCCACGTGATCAGTGCATGATCAGTCACGTGATCAGTGCATGATCAGTTATGATCAGTGCATGATCAGCCACGTGATCAGTGCATGATCAGCCACGTGATCAGTGCATGATCAATTACGTGATCAGTGCATGATCAGTCACGTGACCAGTACATGGTAGCTACGTGATCAGTGCATGATCAGCCACGTGATCAGTGCATGATAGCCACGTGATCAGTGCATGATCAGCCACGTGATCAGTGCATGATCAGCCACGTGATCAGTGCATGATCAGTCACGTGATCAGTGTGATCAGCCACGTGATCAGTGCATGATAGCCACGTGATCAGTGCATGATCAGTTACGTGATCAGTGCATGATCAGTCACGTGATCAGTACATGGTTGCTACGTGATCAGTGCATGATCAGCCACGTGATCAGTGCATGATAGCCACGTGATCAGTGCATGATCAGTCACGTGATCAGTGCATGATCAGTCACGTGATCAGTGCATGATCATTTACGTGATCAGTGCATGATCAGTCACGTGACAGTGCATGATAGCCACGTGATCAGTGCATGATCAGCCACGTGATCAGTGCATGATAGCCACGTGATCAGTGCATGATAGCCACGTGATCAGTGCATGATCAGCCACGTGATCAGTGCATGATAGCCACGTGATCAGTGCATGATCAGTCACGTGATCATGTGTGATCAGCCACGTGATCAGTGCATGATCAGCCACGTGATCAGTGCATGATCAATTACGTGATCAGTGCATGATCAGTCACGTGACCAGTACATGGTTGCTACGTGATCAGTGCATGATCAGCCACGTGATCAGTGCATGATAGCCACGTGATCAGTGCATGATCAGTCACGTGATCAGTGCATGATCAGTCACGTGATCAGTGCATGATCAGCCACGTGATCAGTGCATGATCAGTCACGTGACCAGTATATGGTAGCTACGTGATCATTGCATGACAGCCACGTGATCAGTGCATGATAGCCACGTGATGTGCATGAGTCACGTGATCAGTGTATGATCAGCCACGTGATCAGTGCATGAGTGCCACGTGATCAGTGCATGATCAGTCACGTGACAGTGTGTGATCAGCCACGTGATCAGTGCATGATCAGCCACGTGATCAGTGCATGATAGCCACGTGATCAGTGCATGATCAGTCACGTGATCATGTGTGATCAGCCACGTGATCAGTGCATGATCAGCCACGTGATCAGTGCATGATCAGTCACGTGATCAGTGCATGATCAGTCACGTGATCAGTGCATGATAGCTACGTGATCATGCATGATCAGCCACGTGATCAGTGCATGATAGCCACGTGATCAGTGCATGATCAGTCACGTGATCAGTGCATGATCAGTCACGTGATCAGTGCATGATCAGCCACGTGATCAGTGCATGATCAGCCACGTGATCAGTGCATGATCAATCACGTGATCAGTGCATGATCAGTCACGTGATCAGTGCATGGTAGCTACGTGATCAGTGCATGATCAGCCACGTGATCAGTGCATGATCAGCCACGTGATCAGTGCATGATAGCCACGTGATCAGTGCATGATCAGTCACGTGATCAGTGTATGATCATTCACGTGACCAGTACATGGTAGCTACATGATCATTGCATGATCAGCCACGTGAGTAGTGCATGATAGCCACGTGATCAGTGCATGATCAGTCACGTGATCAGTGCATGATCAGTCATGTGACCAGTGCATGGTAGCTGCGTGATCATGCATGATCAGCCACGTGATCAGTGCATGATAGCCACGTGATCAGTGCATGATCAGTCACGTGATCAGTGCATGATCAGTCACGTGATCAGTGCATGATCAGGCACGTGATCAGTGCATGATCAGCCACGTGATCAGTGCATGATAGCCACGTGATCAGTGCATGATCAGTCACGTGATCAGTGCATGATCAGTTACGTGATCAGTGCATGATCAGCCACGTGATCAGTGCATGATCAGCCACGTGATCAGTGCATGATCAATTACGTGATCAGTGCATGATCAGTCACGTGACCAGTACATGGTAGCTACGTGATCATTGCATGATCAGCCACGTGATCAGTGCATGATAGCCACGTGATCAGTGCATGATCAGTCATGTGATATGTGTGTGATCAGCCACGTGATCAGTGCATGATATCCACGTGATCAGTGCATGACAGCCACGTGATCAGTGCATGAGAGCCACGTGATCAGTGCATGATCAGTCACGTGATACATGTGTGATCAGCCACGTGATCAGTGCATGATGAGCCACGTGATCAGTGCAGGATCAATTACGTGATCAGTGCATGATCAGTCACGTGACCAGTACATGGTTGCTACGTGATCGTTGCATGATCAGCCACGTGAGCAGAGCATGATAGCCACGTGATCAGTGCATGATCAGTCACGTGATCAGTACATGATCAGTCACGTGAACAGTGCATGATCATTTACGTGATCTTTGCATGATCAGTCACGTGACCAGTATATGGTTGCTACGTGATCATTCCATGACGAGCCACGTGAGCAGTGCATGATAGCCACGTGATGTGTGCATGAGTTACGTGAGCAGAGTATGATCAGCCACGTGATCAGTGCATGAGTGCCACGTGATCAGTGCATGATATGTCACGTGACAGGTGTGTGATCAGCCACGTGAACAGTGCATGTTCAGCCACGTGATCAGTGCATGATAGCCACGTGATCAGTGCATGATCAGTTACGTGAGCAGTGTATGATCAGCCACGTGATCAGTGCATGGTCAGACACGTGAACAGTGTATGATCAGCCACGTGATCAGTGCATGATATCCAAGTGATCAGTGCATGATCATCACGTGATCAGTGTATGATCAGCCACGTGAACAGTGCATGCTCAGTCACGTGATCTGGGCCTGCTGAGCTGCGTGATTACTGTCTGCTCATCTGCTTGACAATTGCCAGCTGAGCTGCACGATTCCTGCCTGTCATCTGCTTGACAATTGCCAGCTGTGCTGCGTAATTCCTGCCTGCTCAGCTGCTTGATTATTGCCAGCTGAGCAGCATGATTCCTCACACCTGAGTTCCATGATTATTGCCTGCTGACTGTTTGATTCGTGCCTACTCAGCTCTTTGTTTATTGCCTCCAGAGGCACATGATCAGTGTATGATAGCAAACATGATCAGCGCATGATCAGTCACATGATCAGCGCCATTAAGTCACGTGATCACTACATGATAGTCATGTGATCAGTCCATGCTCAGTCACGGTATCAGTGCATGATCAGCCACGTGATCAGTGCATGATCTGTCACAAGATTAGTGTATGATCATCCACGTGATCAGTGCATGGGCAGTCATGTGATCAGTGCATGATATAGACGTGATCAGTGCATGATCAGTCTCGTGATCAGTGCATGATAGCCACGTGATCAGTGCATGATCAGTCACCTGATGGGTGTATGATCATTCACGTGACCTGTACATGGTAGCTACATGATCATTGCATGATCAGCCACGTGAGTAGTGCATGATAGCCACGTGATCACTGCATGATCAGTCACGTGATCAGTGCATGATCAGTCATGTGACCAGTACATGGTAGCTGCGTGATCATGGCATGATCAGCCACGTGAGCAGTGCATGATAGCCACGTGATCAGTGCATGATCAGACACGTGATCAGTGCATGATCAGTCACGTGATCAGTGCATGATCAGCCACGTGATCAGTGCATGACCAGGCACGTGATCAGTGTATGTCAGCCAAGTGATCAGTGCATGATAGCCACGTGATCAGTGCATGATCAGTCACGTGATCAGTGCATGATCAGTTATGTGATCAGTGTATGATCAGCCACGTGATCAGTGCATGATCAGCCACATGATCAGTGCATGATCAATTACGTGATCAGTGCATGATCAGTCACGTGACCAGTACATGGTAGCTACGTGATCATTGCATGATCAGCCACGTGATCAGTGCATGATAGCCACGTGATCAGTGCATGATAGCCACGTGATCAGTGCATGATCAGTCATGTGATACGTGTGTGATCAGCCACGTGATCAGTGCATGATATCCACGTGATCAGTGCATGACAGCCACGTGATCAGTGCATGAGAGCCACGTGATCAGTGCATGATCAGTCACGTGATACATGTGTGATCAGCCACGTGATCAGTGCATGATGAGCCACGTGATCAGTGCAGGATCAATTACGTGATCAGTGCATGATCAGTCACGTGACCAGTACATGGTTGCTACGTGATCGTTGCATGATCAGCCACGTGAGCAGAGCATGATAGCCACGTGATCAGTGCATGATCAGTCACGTGATCAGTACATGATCAGTCACGTGAACAGTGCATGATCATTTACGTGATCTTTGCATGATCAGTCACGTGACCAGTATATGGTTGCTACGTGATCATTCCATGACGAGCCACGTGAGCAGTGCATGATAGCCACGTGATGTGTGCATGAGTTACGTGAGCAGAGTATGATCAGCCACGTGATCAGTGCATGAGTGCCACGTGATCAGTGCATGATATGTCACGTGACAGGTGTGTGATCAGCCACGTGAACAGTGCATGTTCAGCCACGTGATCAGTGCATGATAGCCACGTGATCAGTGCATGATCAGTTACGTGAGCAGTGTATGATCAGCCACGTGATCAGTGCATGGTCAGACACGTGAACAGTGTATGATCAGCCACGTGATCAGTGCATGATATCCAAGTGATCAGTGCATGATCATCACGTGATCAGTGTATGATCAGCCACGTGAACAGTGCATGCTCAGTCACGTGATCTGGGCCTGCTGAGCTGCGTGATTACTGTCTGCTCATCTGCTTGACAATTGCCAGCTGAGCTGCACGATTCCTGCCTGTCATCTGCTTGACAATTGCCAGCTGTGCTGCGTAATTCCTGCCTGCTCAGCTGCTTGATTATTGCCAGCTGAGCAGCATGATTCCTCACACCTGAGTTCCATGATTATTGCCTGCTGACTGTTTGATTCGTGCCTACTCAGCTCTTTGTTTATTGCCTCCAGAGGCACATGATCAGTGTATGATAGCAAACATGATCAGCGCATGATCAGTCACATGATCAGCGCCATTAAGTCACGTGATCACTACATGATAGTCATGTGATCAGTCCATGCTCAGTCACGGTATCAGTGCATGATCAGCCACGTGATCAGTGCATGATCTGTCACAAGATTAGTGTATGATCATCCACGTGATCAGTGCATGGGCAGTCATGTGATCAGTGCATGATATAGACGTGATCAGTGCATGATCAGTCTCGTGATCAGTGCATGATAGCCACGTGATCAGTGCATGATCAGTCACCTGATGGGTGTATGATCATTCACGTGACCTGTACATGGTAGCTACATGATCATTGCATGATCAGCCACGTGAGTAGTGCATGATAGCCACGTGATCACTGCATGATCAGTCACGTGATCAGTGCATGATCAGTCATGTGACCAGTACATGGTAGCTGCGTGATCATGGCATGATCAGCCACGTGAGCAGTGCATGATAGCCACGTGATCAGTGCATGATCAGACACGTGATCAGTGCATGATCAGTCACGTGATCAGTGCATGATCAGCCACGTGATCAGTGCATGACCAGGCACGTGATCAGTGTATGTCCAGCCAAGTGATCAGTGCATGATAGCCACGTGATCAGTGCATGATCAGTCACGTGATCAGTGCATGATCAGTTATGTGATCAGTGTATGATCAGCCACGTGATCAGTGCATGATCAGCCACATGATCAGTGCATGATCAATTACGTGATCAGTGCATGATCAGTCACGTGACCAGTACATGGTAGCTACGTGATCATTGCCTGATCAGCCACGTGATCAGTGCATGATAGCCACGTGATCAGTGCATGATAGCCACGTGATCAGTGCATGATCAGTCATGTGATACGTGTGTGATCAGCCACGTGATCAGTGCATGATATCCACGTGATCAGTGCATGACAGCCACGTGATCAGTGCATGAGAGCCACGTGATCAGTGCATGATCAGTCACGTGATACATGTGTGATCAGCCACGTGATCAGTGCATGATGAGCCACGTGATCAGTGCAGGATCAATTACGTGATCAGTGCATGATCAGTCACGTGACCAGTACATGGTTGCTACGTGATCGTTGCATGATCAGCCACGTGAGCAGAGCATGATAGCCACGTGATCAGTGCATGATCAGTCACGTGATCAGTACATGATCAGTCACGTGAACAGTGCATGATCATTTACGTGATCTTTGCATGATCAGTCACGTGACCAGTATATGGTTGCTACGTGATCATTCCATGACGAGCCACGTGAGCAGTGCATGATAGCCACGTGATGTGTGCATGAGTTACGTGAGCAGAGTATGATCAGCCACGTGATCAGTGCATGAGTGCCACGTGATCAGTGCATGATATGTCACGTGACAGGTGTGTGATCAGCCACGTGAACAGTGCATGTTCAGCCACGTGATCAGTGCATGATAGCCACGTGATCAGTGCATGATCAGTTACGTGAGCAGTGTATGATCAGCCACGTGATCAGTGCATGATATCCAAGTGATCAGTGCATGATCATCACGTGATCAGTGTATGATCAGCCACGTGAACAGTGCATGCTCAGTCACGTGATCTGGGCCTGCTGAGCTGCGTGATTACTGTCTGCTCATCTGCTTGACAATTGCCAGCTGAGCTGCACGATTCCTGCCTGTCATCTGCTTGACAATTGCCAGCTGTGCTGCGTAATTCCTGCCTGCTCAGCTGCTTGATTATTGCCAGCTGAGCAGCATGATTCCTCACACCTGAGTTCCATGATTATTGCCTGCTGACTGTTTGATTCGTGCCTACTCAGCTCTTTGTTTATTGCCTCCAGAGGCACATGATCAGTGTATGATAGCAAACATGATCAGCGCATGATCAGTCACATGATCAGCGCCATTAAGTCACGTGATCACTACATGATAGTCATGTGATCAGTCCATGCTCAGTCACGGTATCAGTGCATGATCAGCCACGTGATCAGTGCATGATCTGTCACAAGATTAGTGTATGATCATCCACGTGATCAGTGCATGGGCAGTCATGTGATCAGTGCATGATATAGACGTGATCAGTGCATGATCAGTCTCGTGATCAGTGCATGATAGCCACGTGATCAGTGCATGATCAGTCACCTGATGGGTGTATGATCATTCACGTGACCTGTACATGGTAGCTACATGATCATTGCATGATCAGCCACGTGAGTAGTGCATGATAGCCACGTGATCACTGCATGATCAGTCACGTGATCAGTGCATGATCAGTCATGTGACCAGTACATGGTAGCTGCGTGATCATGGCATGATCAGCCACGTGAGCAGTGCATGATAGCCACGTGATCAGTGCATGATCAGTCACGTGATCAGTGCATGATCAGTCACGTGATCAGTGCATGATCAGCCACGTGATCAGTGCATGATCAGCCACGTGATCAGTGCATGATAGCCACGTGATCAGTGCATGATCAGTCACGTGATCAGTGCATGATCAGTCACGTGATCAGTGCATGATCAGCCACGTGATCAGTGCATGATCAGCCACGTGATCAGTGCATGATCAATTACGTGATCAGTGCATGATCAGTCACGTGACCAGTACATGGTAGCTACGTGATCATTGCATGATCAGCCACGTGATCAGTGCATGATAGCCACGTGATCAGTGCATGATCAGTCACGTGATCAGTGCATGATCAGTCACGTGATCAGTGCATGATAGCTGCGTGATCATGCATGATCAGCCACGTGATCAGTGCATGATAGCCACGTGATCAGTGCATGATCAGTCACGTGATCAGTGCATGATCAGTCACGTGATCAGTGCATGATCAGCCACGTGATCAGTGCATGATCAGCCACGTGATCAGTGCATGATCAGCCACGTGATCAGTGCATGATAGCCACGTGATCAGTGCATGATCAGTCACGTGATCAGTGCATGATCAGTCACGTGATCAGTGCATGATCAGCCACGTGATCAGTGCATGATCAGCCACGTGATCAGTGCATGATCAATTACGTGATCAGTGCATGATCAGTCACGTGATCAGTGCATGATAGCTACGTGATCAGTGCATGATCAGCCACGTGATCAGTGCATGATAGCCACGTGATCAGTGCATGATAGCCACGTGATCAGTGCATGATCAGTCACGTGATAGTGTGATCAGCCACGTGATCAGTGCATGATATCCACGTGATCAGTGCATGATCAGCCACGTGATCAGTGCATGATCAGCCACGTGATCAGTGCATGATCAGTCACGTGATCAGTGCATGATAGCTACGTGATCAGTGCATGATCAGCCACGTGATCAGTGCATGATAGCCACGTGATCAGTGCATGATCAGTCACGTGATCAGTGCATGATCAGCCACGTGATCAGTGCATGATATCCACGTGATCAGTGCATGACAGCCACGTGATCAGTGCATGATAGCCACGTGATCAGTGCATGATCAGTCACGTGATCATGTGTGATCAGCCACGTGATCAGTGCATGATCAGCCACGTGATCAGTGCATGATCAATTACGTGATCAGTGCATGATCAGTCACGTGACCAGTACATGGTTGCTACGTGATCGTGCATGATCAGCCACGTGATCAGTGCATGATAGCCACGTGATCAGTGCATGATCAGTCACGTGATCAGTGCATGATCAGTCACGTGATCAGTGCATGATCATTTACGTGATCAGTGCATGATCAGTCACGTGACCAGTATATGGTAGCTACGTGATCATTGCATGATCAGCCACGTGATCAGTGCATGATAGCCACGTGATCAGTGCATGAGTTACGTGATCAGTGCATGATCAGCCACGTGATCAGTGCATGATGCCACGTGATCAGTGCATGATAGTCACGTGACAGTGTGTGATCAGCCACGTGATCAGTGCATGATCAGCCACGTGATCAGTGCATGATAGCCACGTGATCAGTGCATGATCAGTCACGTGATCAGTGCATGATCAGCCACGTGATCAGTGCATGATCAGCCACGTGATCAGTGCATGATCAGCCACGTGATCAGTGCATGATAGCCACGTGATCAGTGCATGATCAGTCACGTGATCAGTGTATGATCAGCCACGTGATCAGTGCATGGTCAGACACGTGAACAGTGTATGATCAGCCACGTGATCAGTGCATGATATCCAAGTGATCAGTGCATGATCATCACGTGATCAGTGTATGATCAGCCACGTGAACAGTGCATGCTCAGTCACGTGATCTGGGCCTGCTGAGCTGCGTGATTACTGTCTGCTCATCTGCTTGACAATTGCCAGCTGAGCTGCACGATTCCTGCCTGTCATCTGCTTGACAATTGCCAGCTGTGCTGCGTAATTCCTGCCTGCTCAGCTGCTTGATTATTGCCAGCTGAGCAGCATGATTCCTCACACCTGAGTTCCATGATTATTGCCTGCTGACTGTTTGATTCGTGCCTACTCAGCTCTTTGTTTATTGCCTCCAGAGGCACATGATCAGTGTATGATAGCAAACATGATCAGCGCATGATCAGTCACATGATCAGCGCCATTAAGTCACGTGATCACTACATGATAGTCATGTGATCAGTCCATGCTCAGTCACGGTATCAGTGCATGATCAGCCACGTGATCAGTGCATGATCTGTCACAAGATTAGTGTATGATCATCCACGTGATCAGTGCATGGGCAGTCATGTGATCAGTGCATGATATAGACGTGAACAGTGCATGATCAGTCTCGTGATCAGTGCATGATAGCCACGTGATCAGTGCATGATCAGTCACCTGATGGGTGTATGATCATTCACGTGACCTGTACATGGTAGCTACATGATCATTGCATGATCAGCCACGTGAGTAGTTCATGATAGCCACGTGATCACTGCATGATCAGTCACGTGATCAGTGCATGATCAGTCATGTGACCAGTACATGGTAGCTGCGTGATCATGGCATGATCAGCCACGTGAGCAGTGCATGATAGCCACGTGATCAGTGCATGATCAGACACGAGATCAGTGCATGATCAGTCACGTGATCAGTGCATGATCAGCCACGTGATCAGTGCATGACCAGGCACGTGATCAGTGTATGTCAGCCAAGTGATCAGTGCATGATAGCCACGTGATCAGTGCATGATCAGTCACGTGATCAGTGCATGATCAGTTATGTGATCAGTGTATGATCAGCCACGTGATCAGTGCATGATCAGCCACATGATCAGTGCATGATCAATTACGTGATCAGTGCATGATCAGTCACGTGACCAGTACATGGTAGCTACGTGATCATTGCCTGATCAGCCACGTGATCAGTGCATGATAGCCACGTGATCAGTGCATGATAGCCACGTGATCAGTGCATGATCAGTCATGTGATACGTGTGTGATCAGCCACGTGATCAGTGCATGATATCCACGTGATCAGTGCATGACAGCCACGTGATCAGTGCATGAGAGCCACGTGATCAGTGCATGATCAGTCACGTGATACATGTGTGATCAGCCACGTGATCAGTGCATGATGAGCCACGTGATCAGTGCAGGATCAATTACGTGATCAGTGCATGATCAGTCACGTGACCAGTACATGGTTGCTACGTGATCGTTGCATGATCAGCCACGTGAGCAGAGCATGATAGCCACGTGATCAGTGCATGATCAGTCACGTGATCAGTACATGATCAGTCACGTGAACAGTGCATGATCATTTACGTGATCTTTGCATGATCAGTCACGTACCAGTATATGGTTGCTACGTGATCATTCCATGACGAGCCACGTGAGCAGTGCATGATAGCCACGTGATGTGTGCATGAGTTACGTGAGCAGAGTATGATCAGCCACGTGATCAGTGCATGAGTGCCACGTGATCAGTGCATGATATGTCACGTGACAGGTGTGTGATCAGCCACGTGAACAGTGCATGTTCAGCCACGTGATCAGTGCATGATAGCCACGTGATCAGTGCATGATCAGTTACGTGAGCAGTGTATGATCAGCCACGTGATCAGTGCATGGTCAGACACGTGAACAGTGTATGATCAGCCACGTGATCAGTGCATGATATCCAAGTGATCAGTGCATGATCATCACGTGATCAGTGTATGATCAGCCACGTGAACAGTGCATGCTCAGTCACGTGATCTGGGCCTGCTGAGCTGCGTGATTACTGTCTGCTCATCTGCTTGACAATTGCCAGCTGAGCTGCACGATTCCTGCCTGTCATCTGCTTGACAATTGCCAGCTGTGCTGCGTAATTCCTGCCTGCTCAGCTGCTTGATTATTGCCAGCTGAGCAGCATGATTCCTCACACCTGAGTTCCATGATTATTGCCTGCTGACTGTTTGATTCGTGCCTACTCAGCTCTTTGTTTATTGCCTCCAGAGGCACATGATCAGTGTATGATAGCAAACATGATCAGCGCATGATCAGTCACATGATCAGCGCCATTAAGTCACGTGATCACTACATGATAGTCATGTGATCAGTCCATGCTCAGTCACGGTATCAGTGCATGATCAGCCACGTGATCAGTGCATGATCTGTCACAAGATTAGTGTATGATCATCCACGTGATCAGTGCATGGGCAGTCATGTGATCAGTGCATGATATAGACGTGATCAGTGCATGATCAGTCTCGTGATCAGTGCATGATAGCCACGTGATCAGTGCATGATCAGTCACCTGATGGGTGTATGATCATTCACGTGACCTGTACATGGTAGCTACATGATCATTGCATGATCAGCCACGTGAGTAGTGCATGATAGCCACGTGATCACTGCATGATCAGTCACGTGATCAGTGCATGATCAGTCATGTGACCAGTACATGGTAGCTGCGTGATCATGGCATGATCAGCCACGTGAGCAGTGCATGATAGCCACGTGATCAGTGCATGATCAGACACGTGATCAGTGCATGATCAGTCACGTGATCAGTGCATGATCAGCCACGTGATCAGTGCATGACCAGGCACGTGATCAGTGTATGTCAGCCAAGTGATCAGTGCATGATAGCCACGTGATCAGTGCATGATCAGTCACGTGATCAGTGCATGATCAGTTACGTGATCAGTGTATGATCAGCCACGTGATCAGTGCATGATCAGCCACATGATCAGTGCATGATCAATTACGTGATCAGTGCATGATCAGTCACGTGACCAGTACATGGTAGCTACGTGATCATTGCATGATCAGCCACGTGATCAGTGCATGATAGCCACGTGATCAGTGCATGATAGCCACGTGATCAGTGCATGATCAGTCATGTGATACGTGTGTGATCAGCCACGTGATCAGTGCATATCCACGTGATCAGTGCATGACAGCCACGTGATCAGTGCATGAGAGCCACGTGATCAGTGCATGAGAGCCACGTGATCAGTGCATGATCAGTCACGTGATACATGTGTGATCAGCCACGTGATCAGTGCATGATGAGCCACGTGATCAGTGCATGATCAATTACGTGATCAGTGCATGATCAGTCACGTGACCAGTACATGGTTGCTACGTGATCGTTGCATGATCAGCCACGTGAGCAGTGCATGATAGCCACGTGATCAGTGCATGATCAGTCACGTGATCAGTGCATGATCAGTCACGTGAACAGTGCATGATCATTTACGTGATCAGTGCATGATCAGTCACGTGACCAGTATATGGTTGCTACGTGATCATTCCATGACAGCCACGTGAGCAGTGCATGATAGCCACGTGATGTGTGCATGAGTTACGTGAGCAGTGTATGATCAGCCACGTGATCAGTGCATGAGTGCCACGTGATCAGTGCATGATCAGTTACGTGAGCAGTGTATGATCAGCCACGTGATCAGTGCATGGTCAGACACGTGATCAGTGTATGATCAGCCACGTGATCAGTGCATGATATCCAAGTGATCAGTGCATGATCATCACGTGATCAGTGTATGATCAGCCACGTGAACAGTGCATGCTCAGTCACGTGATCAGGGCCTGCTGAGCTGCGTGATTACTGTCTGCTCATCTGCTTGACAATTGCCAGCTGAGCTGCACGATTCCTGCCTGTCATCTGCTTGACAATTGCCAGCTGTGCTGCGTAATTCCTGCCTGCTCAGCTGCTTGATTATTGCCAGCTGAGCAGCATGATTCCTCACACCTGAGTTCCATGATTATTGCCTGCTGACTGTTTGATTCGTGCCTACTCAGCTCTTTGTTTATTGCCTCCAGAGGCACATGATCAGTGTATGATAGCAAACATGATCAGCGCATGATCAGTCACATGATCAGCGCCATTAAGTCACGTGATCACTACATGATAGTCATGTGATCAGTCCATGCTCAGTCACGGTATCAGTGCATGATCAGCCACGTGATCAGTGCATGATCTGTCACAAGATCAGTGTATGATCATCCACGTGATCAGTGCATGGGCAGTCATGTGATCAGTGCATGATATAGACGTGATCAGTGCATGATCAGTCACGTGATCAGTGCATGATAGCCACGTGATCAGTGCATGATCAGTCACCTGATGGGTGTATGATCAGTCACGTGACCTGTACATGGTAGCTACATGATCATTGCATGATCAGCCACGTGAGTAGTGCATGATAGCCACGTGATCAGTGCATGATCAGTCACGTGATCAGTGCATGATCAGTCACGTGACCAGTACATGGTAGCTGCGTGATCATGCATGATCAGCCACGTGAGCAGTGCATGATAGCCACGTGATCAGTGCATGATCAGTCACGTGATCAGTGCATGATCAGTCACGTGAACAGTGCATGATCATTTACGTGATCAGTGCATGATCAGTCACGTGACCAGTATATGGTTGCTACGTGATCATTCCATGACGAGCCACGTGAGCAGTGCATGATAGCCACGTGATGTGTGCATGAGTTACGTGAGCAGAGTATGATCAGCCACGTGATCAGTGCATGAGTGCCACGTGATCAGTGCATGATATGTCACGTGACAGGTGTGTGATCAGCCACGTGAACAGTGCATGTTCAGCCACGTGATCAGTGCATGATAGCCACGTGATCAGTGCATGATCAGTTACGTGAGCAGTGTATGATCAGCCACGTGATCAGTGCATGGTCAGACACGTGAACAGTGTATGATCAGCCACGTGATCAGTGCATGATATCCAAGTGATCAGTGCATGATCATCACGTGATCAGTGTATGATCAGCCACGTGAACAGTGCATGCTCAGTCACGTGATCTGGGCCTGCTGAGCTGCGTGATTACTGTCTGCTCATCTGCTTGACAATTGCCAGCTGAGCTGCACGATTCCTGCCTGTCATCTGCTTGACAATTGCCAGCTGTGCTGCGTAATTCCTGCCTGCTCAGCTGCTTGATTATTGCCAGCTGAGCAGCATGATTCCTCACACCTGAGTTCCATGATTATTGCCTGCTGACTGTTTGATTCGTGCCTACTCAGCTCTTTGTTTATTGCCTCCAGAGGCACATGATCAGTGTATGATAGCAAACATGATCAGTGCATGATCAGTCACATGATCAGCGCCATTAAGTCACGTGATCACTACATGATAGTCATGTGATCAGTCCATGCTCAGTCACGGTATCAGTGCATGATCAGCCACGTGATCAGTGCATGATCTGTCACAAGATTAGTGTATGATCATCCACGTGATCAGTGCATGGGCAGTCATGTGATCAGTGCATGATATAGACGTGATCAGTGCATGATCAGTCTCGTGATCAGTGCATGATAGCCACGTGATCAGTGCATGATCAGTCACCTGATGGGTGTATGATCATTCACGTGACCTGTACATGGTAGCTACATGATCATTGCATGATCAGCCACGTGAGTAGTGCATGATAGCCACGTGATCACTGCATGATCAGTCACGTGATCAGTGCATGATCAGTCATGTGACCAGTACATGGTAGCTGCGTGATCATGGCATGATCAGCCACGTGAGCAGTGCATGATAGCCACGTGATCAGTGCATGATCAGACACGTGATCAGTGCATGATCAGTCACGTGATCAGTGCATGATCAGCCACGTGATCAGTGCATGACCAGGCACGTGATCAGTGTATGTCAGCCACGTGATCAGTGCATGATAGCCACGTGATCAGTGCATGATCAGTCACGTGATCAGTGCATGATCAGTTACGTGATCAGTGTATGATCAGCCACGTGATCAGTGCATGATCAGCCACGTGATCAGTGCATGATCAATTACGTGATCAGTGCATGATCAGTCACGTGACCAGTACATGGTAGCTACGTGATCATTGCATGATCAGCCACGTGATCAGTGCATGATAGCCACGTGATCAGTGCATGATAGCCACGTGATCAGTGCATGATCAGTCACGTGATACGTGTGTGATCAGCCACGTGATCAGTGCATGATATCCACGTGATCAGTGCATGACAGCCACGTGATCAGTGCATGAGAGCCACGTGATCAGTGCATGATCAGTCACGTGATACATGTGTGATCAGCCACGTGATCAGTGCATGATGAGCCACGTGATCAGTGCATGATCAATTACGTGATCAGTGCATGATCAGTCACGTGACCAGTACATGGTTGCTACGTGATCGTGCATGATCAGCCACGTGAGCAGTGCATGATAGCCACGTGATCAGTGCATGATCAGTCACGTGATCAGTGCATGATCAGTCACGTGATCAGTGCATGATCATTTACGTGATCAGTGCATGATCAGTCACGTGACCAGTATATGGTTGCTACGTGATCATTGCATGACAGCCACGTGATCAGTGCATGATAGCCACGTGATGTGTGCATGAGTTACGTGAGCAGTGTATGATCAGCCACGTGATCAGTGCATGAGTGCCACGTGATCAGTGCATGATCAGTCACGTGATCAGTGCATGATCAGTCACGTGACCAGTGCATGGTAGCTACGTGATCAGTGCATGATCAGCCACGTGATCAGTGCATGATAGCCACGTGATCAGTGCATGATCAGTCACGTGATCAGTGCATGATCAGTCACGTGATCAGTGCATGATAGCTGCGTGATCATGCATGATCAGCCACGTGATCAGTGCATGATAGCCACGTGATCAGTGCATGATCAGTCACGTGATCAGTGCATGATCAGTCACGTGATCAGTGCATGATCAGCCACGTGATCAGTGCATGATCAGCCACGTGATCAGTGCATGATCAGTCACGTGATCAGTGCATGATCAGTCACGTGATCAGTGCATGATCAGCCACGTGATCAGTGCATGATCAGCCACGTGATCAGTGCATGATAGCCACGTGATCAGTGCATGATCAGTCACGTGATCAGTGCATGATCAGTCACGTGATCAGTGCATGATCAGCCACGTGATCAGTGCATGATAGCCACGTGATCAGTGCATGATCAGTCACGTGATCAGTGCATGATCAGTCACGTGATCAGTGCATGATCAGCCACGTGATCAGTGCATGATCAGCCACGTGATCAGTGCATGATCAGTCACGTGATCAGTGCATGATCAGTCACGTGATCAGTACATGGTAGCTACGTGATCATTGCATGATCAGCCACGTGATCAGTGCATGATAGCCACGTGATCAGTGCATGATAGCCACGTGATCAGTGCATGATCAGTCATGTGATACGTGTGTGATCAGCCACGTGATCAGTGCATGATATCCACGTGATCAGTGCATGATCAGCCACGTGATCAGTGCATGATAGCCACGTGATCAGTGCATGATCAGTCACGTGATCATGTGTGATCAGCCACGTGATCAGTGCATGATGAGCCACGTGATCAGTGCATGATCAATTACGTGATCAGTGCATGATCAGTCACGTGACCAGTACATGGTTGCTACGTGATCGTGCATGATCAGCCACGTGATCAGTGCATGATAGCCACGTGATCAGTGCATGATCAGTCACGTGATCAGTGCATGATCAGTCACGTGATCAGTGCATGATCATTTACGTGATCAGTGCATGATCAGTCACGTGACCAGTATATGGTAGCTACGTGATCATTGCATGACAGCCACGTGATCAGTGCATGATAGCCACGTGATGTGTGCATGAGTCACGTGATCAGTGCATGATCAGCCACGTGATCAGTGCATGAGTGCCACGTGATCAGTGCATGATAGTCACGTGACAGTGTGTGATCAGCCACGTGATCAGTGCATGATCAGCCACGTGATCAGTGCATGATAGCCACGTGATCAGTGCATGATCAGTTACGTGATCAGTGCATGATCAGCCACGTGATCAGTGCATGATCAGACACGTGATCAGTGCATGATCAGCCACGTGATCAGTGCATGATATCCACGTGATCAGTGCATGATCATCACGTGATCAGTGCATGATCAGTCACGTGATCAGTGCATGATCAGCCACGTGATCAGTGCATGATCAGTCACGTGATCAGTGCATGATCAGCCACGTGATCAGTGCATGATAGCCACGTGATCAGTGCATGATCAGTCACGTGATCAGTGCATGATCAGTCACGTGATCAGTGCATGATCAGCCACGTGATCAGTGCATGATCAGCCACGTGATCAGTGCATGATCAGCCACGTGATCAGTGCATGATCAGCCACGTGATCAGTGCATGATCAGCTACGTGATCAGTGCATGATCAGCCACGTGATCAGTGCATGGTCAGACACGTGAACAGTGTATGATCAGCCACGTGATCAGTGCATGATATCCAAGTGATCAGTGCATGATCATCACGTGATCAGTGTATGATCAGCCACGTGAACAGTGCATGCTCAGTCACGTGATCAGGGCCTGCTGAGCTGCGTGATTACTGTCTGCTCATCTGCTTGACAATTGCCAGCTGAGCTGCACGATTCCTGCCTGTCATCTGCTTGACAATTGCCAGCTGTGCTGCGTAATTCCTGCCTGCTCAGCTGCTTGATTATTGCCAGCTGAGCAGCATGATTCCTCACACCTGAGTTCCATGATTATTGCCTGCTGACTGTTTGATTCGTGCCTACTCAGCTCTTTGTTTATTGCCTCCAGAGGCACATGATCAGTGTATGATAGCAAACATGATCAGCGCATGATCAGTCACATGATCAGCGCCATTAAGTCACGTGATCACTACATGATAGTCATGTGATCAGTCCATGCTCAGTCACGGTATCAGTGCATGATCAGCCACGTGATCAGTGCATGATCTGTCACAAGATTAGTGTATGATCATCCACGTGATCAGTGCATGGCAGTCATGTGATCAGTGCATGATATAGACGTGATCAGTGCATGATCAGTCTCGTGATCAGTGCATGATAGCCACGTGATCAGTGCATGATCAGTCACCTGATGGGTGTATGATCATTCACGTGACCTGTACATGGTAGCTACATGATCATTGCATGATCAGCCACGTGAGTAGTGCATGATAGCCACGTGATCACTGCATGATCAGTCACGTGATCAGTGCATGATCAGTCATGTGACCAGTACATGGTAGCTGCGTGATCATGCATGATCAGCCACGTGAGCAGTGCATGATAGCCACGTGATCAGTGCATGATCAGACACGTGATCAGTGCATGATCAGTCACGTGATCAGTGCATGATCAGCCACGTGATCAGTGCATGATCAGGCACGTGATCAGTGTATGTCAGCCACGTGATCAGTGCATGATAGCCACGTGATCAGTGCATGATCAGTCACGTGATCAGTGCATGATCAGTCACGTGATCAGTGCATGATCAGCCACGTGATCAGTGCATGATCAGCCACGTGATCAGTGCATGATCAATTACGTGATCAGTGCATGATCAGTCACGTGACCAGTACATGGTAGCTACGTGATCATTGCATGATCAGCCACGTGATCAGTGCATGATAGCCACGTGATCAGTGCATGATAGCCACGTGATCAGTGCATGATCAGTCATGTGATACGTGTGTGATCAGCCACGTGATCAGTGCATGATATCCACGTGATCAGTGCATGATCAGCCACGTGATCAGTGCATGAGAGCCACGTGATCAGTGCATGATCAGTCACGTGATCATGTGTGATCAGCCACGTGATCAGTGCATGATCAGCCACGTGATCAGTGCATGATCAATTACGTGATCAGTGCATGATCAGTCACGTGACCAGTACATGGTTGCTACGTGATCGTGCATGATCAGCCACGTGATCAGTGCATGATAGCCACGTGATCAGTGCATGATCAGTCACGTGATCAGTGCATGATCAGTCACGTGATCAGTGCATGATCATTTACGTGATCAGTGCATGATCAGTCACGTGACCAGTATATGGTAGCTACGTGATCATTGCATGATCAGCCACGTGATCAGTGCATGATAGCCACGTGATCAGTGCATGAGTTACGTGATCAGTGTATGATCAGCCACGTGATCAGTGCATGATGCCACGTGATCAGTGCATGATAGTCACGTGACAGTGTGTGATCAGCCACGTGATCAGTGCATGATCAGCCACGTGATCAGTGCATGATAGCCACGTGATCAGTGCATGATCAGTCACGTGATCAGTGCATGATCAGCCACGTGATCAGTGCATGATCAGCCACGTGATCAGTGCATGATCAGCCACGTGATCAGTGCATGATAGCCACGTGATCAGTGCATGATCATCACGTGATCAGTGCATGATCAGTCACGTGATCAGTGCATGATCAGCCACGTGATCAGTGCATGATCAGTCACGTGATCAGTGCATGATCAGCCACGTGATCAGTGCATGATAGCCACGTGATCAGTGCATGATCAGTCACGTGATCAGTGCATGATCAGTCACGTGATCAGTGCATGATCAGCCACGTGATCAGTGCATGATCAGCCACGTGATCAGTGCATGATCAGTTACGTGATCAGTGCATGATCAGCCACGTGATCAGTGCATGATAGCCACGTGATCAGTGCATGATCAGCCACGTGATCAGTGCATGATCAGCCACGTGATCAGTGCATGATCAGCCACGTGATCAGTGCATGATAGCCACGTGATCAGTGCATGATCAGTCACGTGATCAGTGTATGATCAGCCACGTGATCAGTGCATGGTCAGACACGTGAACAGTGTATGATCAGCCACGTGATCAGTGCATGATATCCAAGTGATCAGTGCATGATCATCACGTGATCAGTGTATGATCAGCCACGTGAACAGTGCATGCTCAGTCACGTGATCTGGGCCTGCTGAGCTGCGTGATTACTGTCTGCTCATCTGCTTGACAATTGCCAGCTGAGCTGCACGATTCCTGCCTGTCATCTGCTTGACAATTGCCAGCTGTGCTGCGTAATTCCTGCCTGCTCAGCTGCTTGATTATTGCCAGCTGAGCAGCATGATTCCTCACACCTGAGTTCCATGATTATTGCCTGCTGACTGTTTGATTCGTGCCTACTCAGCTCTTTGTTTATTGCCTCCAGAGGCACATGATCAGTGTATGATAGCAAACATGATCAGCGCATGATCAGTCACATGATCAGCGCCATTAAGTCACGTGATCACTACATGATAGTCATGTGATCAGTCCATGCTCAGTCACGGTATCAGTGCATGATCAGCCACGTGATCAGTGCATGATCTGTCACAAGATTAGTGTATGATCATCCACGTGATCAGTGCATGGGCAGTCATGTGATCAGTGCATGATATAGACGTGATCAGTGCATGATCAGTCTCGTGATCAGTGCATGATAGCCACGTGATCAGTGCATGATCAGTCACCTGATGGGTGTATGATCATTCACGTGACCTGTACATGGTAGCTACATGATCATTGCATGATCAGCCACGTGAGTAGTGCATGATAGCCACGTGATCACTGCATGATCAGTCACGTGATCAGTGCATGATCAGTCATGTGACCAGTACATGGTAGCTGCGTGATCATGGCATGATCAGCCACGTGAGCAGTGCATGATAGCCACGTGATCAGTGCATGATCAGACACGTGATCAGTGCATGATCAGTCACGTGATCAGTGCATGATCAGCCACGTGATCAGTGCATGATCAGGCACGTGATCAGTGTATGTCAGCCAAGTGATCAGTGCATGATAGCCACGTGATCAGTGCATGATCAGTCACGTGATCAGTGCATGATCAGTTACGTGATCAGTGTATGATCAGCCACGTGATCAGTGCATGATCAGCCACATGATCAGTGCATGATCAATTACGTGATCAGTGCATGATCAGTCACGTGACCAGTACATGGTAGCTACGTGATCATTGCATGATCAGCCACGTGATCAGTGCATGATAGCCACGTGATCAGTGCATGATAGCCACGTGATCAGTGCATGATCAGTCATGTGATACGTGTGTGATCAGCCACGTGATCAGTGCATGATATCCACGTGATCAGTGCATGACAGCCACGTGATCAGTGCATGAGAGCCACGTGATCAGTGCATGATCAGTCACGTGATCATGTGTGATCAGCCACGTGATCAGTGCATGATGAGCCACGTGATCAGTGCATGATCAATTACGTGATCAGTGCATGATCAGTCACGTGACCAGTACATGGTTGCTACGTGATCGTTGCATGATCAGCCACGTGAGCAGTGCATGATCATTTACGTGATCAGTGCATGATCAGTCACGTGACCAGTATATGGTTGCTACGTGATCATTCCATGACGAGCCACGTGAGCAGTGCATGATAGCCACGTGATGTGTGCATGAGTTACGTGAGCAGAGTATGATCAGCCACGTGATCAGTGCATGAGTGCCACGTGATCAGTGCATGATATGTCACGTGACAGGTGTGTGATCAGCCACGTGAACAGTGCATGTTCAGCCACGTGATCAGTGCATGATAGCCACGTGATCAGTGCATGATCAGTTACGTGAGCAGTGTATGATCAGCCACGTGATCAGTGCATGGTCAGACACGTGAACAGTGTATGATCAGCCACGTGATCAGTGCATGATATCCAAGTGATCAGTGCATGATCATCACGTGATCAGTGTATGATCAGCCACGTGAACAGTGCATGCTCAGTCACGTGATCTGGGCCTGCTGAGCTGCGTGATTACTGTCTGCTCATCTGCTTGACAATTGCCAGCTGAGCTGCACGATTCCTGCCTGTCATCTGCTTGACAATTGCCAGCTGTGCTGCGTAATTCCTGCCTGCTCAGCTGCTTGATTATTGCCAGCTGAGCAGCATGATTCCTCACACCTGAGTTCCATGATTATTGCCTGCTGACTGTTTGATTCGTGCCTACTCAGCTCTTTGTTTATTGCCTCCAGAGGCACATGATCAGTGTATGATAGCAAACATGATCAGCGCATGATCAGTCACATGATCAGCGCCATTAAGTCACGTGATCACTACATGATAGTCATGTGATCAGTCCATGCTCAGTCACGGTATCAGTGCATGATCAGCCACGTGATCAGTGCATGATCTGTCACAAGATTAGTGTATGATCATCCACGTGATCAGTGCATGGGCAGTCATGTGATCAGTGCATGATATAGACGTGATCAGTGCATGATCAGTCTCGTGATCAGTGCATGATAGCCACGTGATCAGTGCATGATCAGTCACCTGATGGGTGTATGATCATTCACGTGACCTGTACATGGTAGCTACATGATCATTGCATGATCAGCCACGTGAGTAGTTCATGATAGCCACGTGATCACTGCATGATCAGTCACGTGATCAGTGCATGATCAGTCATGTGACCAGTACATGGTAGCTGCGTGATCATGGCATGATCAGCCACGTGAGCAGTGCATGATAGCCACGTGATCAGTGCATGATCAGACACGTGATCAGTGCATGATCAGTCACGTGATCAGTGCATGATCAGCCACGTGATCAGTGCATGATCAGGCACGTGATCAGTGTATGATCAGCCACGTGATCAGTGCATGATCAGTCACGTGATCAGTGCATGATCAGTTACGTGATCAGTGTATGATCAGCCACGTGATCAGTGCATGATCAGCCACATGATCAGTGCATGATCAATTACGTGATCAGTGCATGATCAGTCACGTGACCAGTACATGGTAGCTACGTGATCATTGCATGATCAGCCACGTGATCAGTGCATGATAGCCACGTGATCAGTGCATGATATCCACGTGATCAGTGCATGACAGCCACGTGATCAGTGCATGAGAGCCACGTGATCAGTGCATGATCAGTCACGTGATACATGTGTGATCAGCCACGTGATCAGTGCATGATGAGCCACGTGATCAGTGCAGGATCAATTACGTGATCAGTGCATGATCAGTCACGTGACCAGTACATGGTTGCTACGTGATCGTTGCATGATCAGCCACGTGAGCAGAGCATGATAGCCACGTGATCAGTGCATGATCAGTCACGTGATCAGTACATGATCAGTCACGTGAACAGTGCATGATCATTTACGTGATCTTTGCATGATCAGTCACGTGACCAGTATATGGTTGCTACGTGATCATTCCATGACGAGCCACGTGAGCAGTGCATGATAGCCACGTGATGTGTGCATGAGTTACGTGAGCAGAGTATGATCAGCCACGTGATCAGTGCATGAGTGCCACGTGATCAGTGCATGATATGTCACGTGACAGGTGTGTGATCAGCCACGTGAACAGTGCATGTTCAGCCACGTGATCAGTGCATGATAGCCACGTGATCAGTGCATGATCAGTTACGTGAGCAGTGTATGATCAGCCACGTGATCAGTGCATGGTCAGACACGTGAACAGTGTATGATCAGCCACGTGATCAGTGCATGATATCCAAGTGATCAGTGCATGATCATCACGTGATCAGTGTATGATCAGCCACGTGAACAGTGCATGCTCAGTCACGTGATCTGGGCCTGCTGAGCTGCGTGATTACTGTCTGCTCATCTGCTTGACAATTGCCAGCTGAGCTGCACGATTCCTGCCTGTCATCTGCTTGACAATTGCCAGCTGTGCTGCGTAATTCCTGCCTGCTCAGCTGCTTGATTATTGCCAGCTGAGCAGCATGATTCCTCACACCTGAGTTCCATGATTATTGCCTGCTGACTGTTTGATTCGTGCCTACTCAGCTCTTTGTTTATTGCCTCCAGAGGCACATGATCAGTGTATGATAGCAAACATGATCAGCGCATGATCAGTCACATGATCAGCGCCATTAAGTCACGTGATCACTACATGATAGTCATGTGATCAGTCCATGCTCAGTCACGGTATCAGTGCATGATCAGCCACGTGATCAGTGCATGATCTGTCACAAGATTAGTGTATGATCATCCACGTGATCAGTGCATGGGCAGTCATGTGATCAGTGCATGATATAGACGTGAACAGTGCATGATCAGTCTCGTGATCAGTGCATGATAGCCACGTGATCAGTGCATGATCAGTCACCTGATGGGTGTATGATCATTCACGTGACCTGTACATGGTAGCTACATGATCATTGCATGATCAGCCACGTGAGTAGTTCATGATAGCCACGTGATCACTGCATGATCAGTCACGTGATCAGTGCATGATCAGTCATGTGACCAGTACATGGTAGCTGCGTGATCATGGCATGATCAGCCACGTGAGCAGTGCATGATAGCCACGTGATCAGTGCATGATCAGACACGTGATCAGTGCATGATCAGTCACGTGATCAGTGCATGATCAGGCACGTGATCAGTGCATGTCAGCCAAGTGATCAGTGCATGATAGCCACGTGATCAGTGCATGATCAGTCACGTGATCAGTGCATGATCAGTTATGTGATCAGTGTATGATCAGCCACGTGATCAGTGCATGATCAGCCACATGATCAGTGCATGATCAATTACGTGATCAGTGCATGATCAGTCACGTGACCAGTACATGGTAGCTACGTGATCATTGCATGATCAGCCACGTGATCAGTGCATGATAGCCACGTGATCAGTGCATGATCAGTCATGTGATAGTGTGTGATCAGCCACGTGATCAGTGCATGATATCCACGTGATCAGTGCATGACAGCCACGTGATCAGTGCATGAGAGCCACGTGATCAGTGCATGATCAGTCACGTGATACATGTGTGATCAGCCACGTGATCAGTGCATGATGAGCCACGTGATCAGTGCAGGATCAATTACGTGATCAGTGCATGATCAGTCACGTGACCAGTACATGGTTGCTACGTGATCGTTGCATGATCAGCCACGTGAGCAGAGCATGATAGCCACGTGATCAGTGCATGATCAGTCACGTGATCAGTACATGATCAGTCACGTGAACAGTGCATGATCATTTACGTGATCTTTGCATGATCAGTCACGTTACCAGTATATGGTTGCTACGTGATCATTCCATGACGAGCCACGTGAGCAGTGCATGATAGCCACGTGATGTGTGCATGAGTTACGTGAGCAGAGTATGATCAGCCACGTGATCAGTGCATGAGTGCCACGTGATCAGTGCATGATATGTCACGTGACAGGTGTGTGATCAGCCACGTGAACAGTGCATGTTCAGCCACGTGATCAGTGCATGATAGCCACGTGATCAGTGCATGATCAGTTACGTGAGCAGTGTATGATCAGCCACGTGATCAGTGCATGGTCAGACACGTGAACAGTGTATGATCAGCCACGTGATCAGTGCATGATATCCAAGTGATCAGTGCATGATCATCACGTGATCAGTGTATGATCAGCCACGTGAACAGTGCATGCTCAGTCACGTGATCTGGGCCTGCTGAGCTGCGTGATTACTGTCTGCTCATCTGCTTGACAATTGCCAGCTGAGCTGCACGATTCCTGCCTGTCATCTGCTTGACAATTGCCAGCTGTGCTGCGTAATTCCTGCCTGCTCAGCTGCTTGATTATTGCCAGCTGAGCAGCATGATTCCTCACACCTGAGTTCCATGATTATTGCCTGCTGACTGTTTGATTCGTGCCTACTCAGCTCTTTGTTTATTGCCTCCAGAGGCACATGATCAGTGTATGATAGCAAACATGATCAGTGCATGATCAGTCACATGATCAGCGCCATTAAGTCACGTGATCACTACATGATAGTCATGTGATCAGTCCATGCTCAGTCACGGTATCAGTGCATGATCAGCCACGTGATCAGTGCATGATCTGTCACAAGATTAGTGTATGATCATCCACGTGATCAGTGCACGGGCAGTCATGTGATCAGTGCATGATATAGACGTGATCAGTGCATGATCAGTCTCGTGATCAGTGCATGATAGCCACGTGATCAGTGCATGATCAGTCACCTGATGGGTGTATGATCATTCACGTGACCTGTACATGGTAGCTACATGATCATTGCATGATCAGCCACGTGAGTAGTGCATGATAGCCACGTGATCACTGCATGATCAGTCACGTGATCAGTGCATGATCAGTCATGTGACCAGTACATGGTAGCTGCGTGATCATGGCATGATCAGCCACGTGAGCAGTGCATGATAGCCACGTGATCAGTGCATGATCAGACACGTGATCAGTGCATGATCAGTCACGTGATCAGTGCATGATCAGCCACGTGATCAGTGCATGACCAGGCACGTGATCAGTGTATGTCCAGCCAAGTGATCAGTGCATGATAGCCACGTGATCAGTGCATGATCAGTCACGTGATCAGTGCATGATCAGTTATGTGATCAGTGCATGATCAGCCACGTGATCAGTGCATGATCAGCCACGTGATCAGTGCATGATCAATTACGTGATCAGTGCATGATCAGTCACGTGACCAGTACATGGTAGCTACGTGATCATTGCATGATCAGCCACGTGATCAGTGCATGATAGCCACGTGATCAGTGCATGATAGCCACGTGATCAGTGCATGATCAGTCATGTGATACGTGTGTGATTAGCCACGTGATCAGTGCATGATATCCACGTGATCAGTGCATGACAGCCACGTGATCAGTGCATGAGAGCCACGTGATCAGTGCATGAGAGCCACGTGAACAGTGCATGATCAGTCACGTGATACATGTGTGATCAGCCACGTGATCAGTGCATGATGAGCCACGTGATCAGTGCATGATCAATTACGTGATCAGTGCATGATCAGTCACGTGACCAGTACATGGTTGCTACGTGATCCTTGCATGATCAGCCACGTGAGCAGTGCATGATAGCCACGTGATCAGTGCATGATCAGTCACGTGATCAGTGCATGATCAGTCACGTGAACAGTGCATGATCATTTACGTGATCAGTGCATGATCAGTCACGTGACCAGTATATGGTTGCTACGTGATCATTGCATGACAGCCACGTGAGCAGTGCATGATAGCCACGTGATGTGTGCATGAGTTACGTGAGCAGTGTATGATCAGCCACGTGATCAGTGCATGAGTGCCACGTGATCAGTGCATGATCAGTTACGTGAGCAGTGTATGATCAGCCACGTGATCAGTGCATGGTCAGACACGTGATCAGTGTATGATCAGCCACGTGATCAGTGCATGATATCCAAGTGATCAGTGCATGATCATCACGTGATCAGTGTATGATCAGCCACGTGAACAGTGCATGCTCAGTCACGTGATCAGGGCCTGCTGAGCTGCGTGATTACTGTCTGCTCATCTGCTTGACAATTGCCAGCTGAGCTGCACGATTCCTGCCTGTCATCTGCTTGACAATTGCCAGCTGTGCTGCGTAATTCCTGCCTGCTCAGCTGCTTGATTATTGCCAGCTGAGCAGCATGATTCCTCACACCTGAGTTCCATGATTATTGCCTGCTGACTGTTTGATTCGTGCCTACTCAGCTCTTTGTTTATTGCCTCCAGAGGCACATGATCAGTGTATGATAGCAAACATGATCAGCGCATGATCAGTCACATGATCAGCGCCATTAAGTCACGTGATCACTACATGATAGTCATGTGATCAGTCCATGCTCAGTCACGGTATCAGTGCATGATCAGCCACGTGATCAGTGCATGATCTGTCACAAGATTAGTGTATGATCATCCACGTGATCAGTGCATGGGCAGTCATGTGATCAGTGCATGATATAGACGTGAACAGTGCTTGATCAGTCTCGTGATCAGTGCATGATAGCCACGTGATCAGTGCATGATCAGTCACCTGATGGGTGTATGATCATTCACGTGACCTGTACATGGTAGCTACATGATCATTGCATGATCAGCCACGTGAGTAGTGCATGATAGCCACGTGATCAGTGCATGATCAGTCACGTGATCAGTGCATGATCAGTCATGTGACCAGTACATGGTAGCTGCGTGATCATGGCATGATCAGCCACGTGAGCAGTGCATGATAGCCACGTGATCAGTGCATGATCAGTCACGTGATCAGTGCATGATCAGTCACGTGATCAGTGCATGATCATTTACGTGATCAGTGCATGATCAGTCACGTGACCAGTATATGGTTGCTACGTGATCATTCCATGACGAGCCACGTGAGCAGTGCATGATAGCCACGTGATGTGTGCATGAGTTACGTGAGCAGAGTATGATCAGCCACGTGATCAGTGCATGAGTGCCACGTGATCAGTGCATGATATGTCACGTGACAGGTGTGTGATCAGCCACGTGAACAGTGCATGTTCAGCCACGTGATCAGTGCATGATAGCCACGTGATCAGTGCATGATCAGTTACGTGAGCAGTGTATGATCAGCCACGTGATCAGTGCATGGTCAGACACGTGAACAGTGTATGATCAGCCACGTGATCAGTGCATGATATCCAAGTGATCAGTGCATGATCATCACGTGATCAGTGTATGATCAGCCACGTGAACAGTGCATGCTCAGTCACGTGATCTGGGCCTGCTGAGCTGCGTGATTACTGTCTGCTCATCTGCTTGACAATTGCCAGCTGAGCTGCACGATTCCTGCCTGTCATCTGCTTGACAATTGCCAGCTGTGCTGCGTAATTCCTGCCTGCTCAGCTGCTTGATTATTGCCAGCTGAGCAGCATGATTCCTCACACCTGAGTTCCATGATTATTGCCTGCTGACTGTTTGATTCGTGCCTACTCAGCTCTTTGTTTATTGCCTCCAGAGGCACATGATCAGTGTATGATAGCAAACATTATCAGTGCATGATCAGTCACATGATCAGAGTCATTAAGTCACGTGATCACTACATGATAGTCATGTGATCAGTCCATGCTCAGTCACGGTATCAGTGCATGATCAGCCACGTGATCAGTGCATGATCTGTCACATGATTAGTGTATGATCATCCACGTGATCAGTGCATGGGCAGTCATGTGATCAGTGCATGATATATACGTGATCAGTGCATGATCAGTCTCGTGATCAGTGCATGATAGCCACGTGATCAGTGCATGATCAGTCACCTGATGGGTGTATGATCATTCACGTGACCTGTACATGGTAGCTACATGATCATTGCATGATCAGCCACGTGAGTAGTGCATGATAGCCACGTGATCACTGCATGATCAGTCACGTGATCAGTGCATGATCAGTCATGTGACCAGTACATGGTAGCTGCGTGATCATGGCATGATCAGCCACGTGAGCAGTGCATGATAGCCACGTGATCAGTGCATGATCAGACACGTGATCAGTGCATGATCAGTCACGTGATCAGTGCATGATCAGCCACGTGATCAGTGCATGACCAGGCACGTGATCAGTGTATGTCCAGCCAAGTGATCAGTGCATGATAGCCACGTGATCAGTGCATGATCAGTCACGTGATCAGTGCATGATCAGTTATGTGATCAGTGTATGATCAGCCACGTGATCAGTGCATGATCAGCCACGTGATCAGTGCATGATCAATTACGTGATCAGTGCATGATCAGTCACGTGACCAGTACATGGTAGCTACGTGATCATTGCATGATCAGCCACGTGATCAGTGCATGATAGCCACGTGATCAGTGCATGATAGCCACGTGATCAGTGCATGATCAGTCATGTGATACGTGTGTGATCAGCCACGTGATCAGTGCATGATATCCACGTGATCAGTGCATGACAGCCACGTGATCAGTGCATGAGAGCCACGTGATCAGTGCATGATCAGTCACGTGATACATGTGTGATCAGCCACGTGATCAGTGCATGATGAGCCACGTGATCAGTGCATGATCAATTACGTGATCAGTGCATGATCAGTCACGTGACCAGTACATGGTTGCTACGTGATCGTTGCATGATCAGCCACGTGAGCAGTGCATGATAGCCACGTGATCAGTGCATGATCAGTCACGTGATCAGTGCATGATCAGTCACGTGAACAGTGCATGATCATTTACGTGATCAGTGCATGATCAGTCACGTGACCAGTATATGGTTGCTACGTGATCATTCCATGACAGCCACGTGAGCAGTGCATGATAGCCACGTGATGTGTGCATGAGTTACGTGAGCAGAGTATGATCAGCCACGTGATCAGTGCATGAGTGCCACGTGATCAGTGCATGATCAGTCACGTGATCAGTGTATGATCAGTCACGTGACCAGTGCATGGTAGCTACGTGATCAGTGCATGATCAGCCACGTGATCAGTGCATGATAGCCACGTGATCAGTGCATGATCAGTCACGTGATCAGTGCATGATCAGTCACGTGACCAGTGCATGATAGCTGCGTGATCATGCATGATCAGCCACGTGATCAGTGCATGATAGCCACGTGATCAGTGCATGATCAGTCACGTGATCAGTGCATGATCAGTCACGTGATCAGTGCATGATCAGCCACGTGATCAGTGCATGATCAGCCACGTGATCAGTGCATGATCAGTCACGTGATCAGTGCATGATCAGTCACGTGATCAGTGCATGATCAGCCACGTGATCAGTGCATGATCAGCCACGTGATCAGTGCATGATAGCCACGTGATCAGTGCATGATCAGTCACGTGATCAGTGCATGATCAGTCACGTGATCAGTGCATGATCAGCCACGTGATCAGTGCATGATAGCCACGTGATCAGTGCATGATCAGTCACGTGATCAGTGCATGATCAGTCACGTGATCAGTGCATGATCAGCCACGTGATCAGTGCATGATCAGCCACGTGATCAGTGCATGATCAATTACGTGATCAGTGCATGATCAGTCACGTGATCAGTACATGGTAGCTACGTGATCAGTGCATGATCAGCCACGTGATCAGTGCATGATAGCCACGTGATCAGTGCATGATAGCCACGTGATCAGTGCATGATCAGTCATGTGATACGTGTGTGATCAGCCACGTGATCAGTGCATGATAGCCACGTGATCAGTGCATGACAGCCACGTGATCAGTGCATGATAGCCACGTGATCAGTGCATGATCAGTCACGTGATCATGTGTGATCAGCCACGTGATCAGTGCATGATGAGCCACGTGATCAGTGCATGATCAATTACGTGATCAGTGCATGATCAGTCACGTGACCAGTACATGGTTGCTACGTGATCAGTGCATGATCAGCCACGTGATCAGTGCATGATAGCCACGTGATCAGTGCATGATCAGTCACGTGATCAGTGCATGATCAGTCACGTGATCAGTGCATGATCATTTACGTGATCAGTGCATGATCAGTCACGTGATCAGTATATGGTAGCTACGTGATCATTGCATGACAGCCACGTGATCAGTGCATGATAGCCACGTGATCAGTGCATGAGTTACGTGATCAGTGTATGATCAGCCACGTGATCAGTGCATGATGCCACGTGATCAGTGCATGATAGTCACGTGATCAGTGTGTGATCAGCCACGTGATCAGTGCATGATCAGCCACGTGATCAGTGCATGATAGCCACGTGATCAGTGCATGATCAGTCACGTGATCAGTGCATGATCAGCCACGTGATCAGTGCATGATCAGTCACGTGATCAGTGCATGATCAGCCACGTGATCAGTGCATGATAGCCACGTGATCAGTGCATGATCATCACGTGATCAGTGCATGATCAGTCACGTGATCAGTGCATGATCAGCCACGTGATCAGTGCATGATCAGTCACGTGATCAGTGCATGATCAGCCACGTGATCAGTGCATGATCAGCCACGTGATCAGTGCATGATCAGTCACGTGATCAGTGCATGATCAGTTACGTGATCAGTGCATGATCAGCCACGTGATCAGTGCATGATCAGCCACGTGATCAGTGCATGATCAGTTACGTGATCAGTGCATGATCAGTCACGTGATCAGTGCATGGTAGCCACGTGATCAGTGCATGATCAGCCACGTGATCAGTGCATGATCAGCCACGTGATCAGTGCATGATCAGCCACGTGATCAGTGCATGATAGCCACGTGATCAGTGCATGATCAGTTACGTGATCAGTGTATGATCAGCCACGTGATCAGTGCATGGTCAGACACGTGAACAGTGTATGATCAGCCACGTGATCAGTGCATGATATCCAAGTGATCAGTGCATGATCATCACGTGATCAGTGTATGATCAGCCACGTGAACAGTGCATGCTCAGTCACGTGATCTGGGCCTGCTGAGCTGCGTGATTACTGTCTGCTCATCTGCTTGACAATTGCCAGCTGAGCTGCACGATTCCTGCCTGTCATCTGCTTGACAATTGCCAGCTGTGCTGCGTAATTCCTGCCTGCTCAGCTGCTTGATTATTGCCAGCTGAGCAGCATGATTCCTCACACCTGAGTTCCATGATTATTGCCTGCTGACTGTTTGATTCGTGCCTACTCAGCTCTTTGTTTATTGCCTCCAGAGGCACATGATCAGTGTATGATAGCAAACATGATCAGCGCATGATCAGTCACATGATCAGCGCCATTAAGTCACGTGATCACTACATGATAGTCATGTGATCAGTCCATGCTCAGTCACGGTATCAGTGCATGATCAGCCACGTGATCAGTGCATGATCTGTCACAAGATTAGTGTATGATCATCCACGTGATCAGTGCATGGGCAGTCATGTGATCAGTGCATGATATAGACGTGATCAGTGCATGATCAGTCTCGTGATCAGTGCATGATAGCCACGTGATCAGTGCATGATCAGTCACCTGATGGGTGTATGATCATTCACGTGACCTGTACATGGTAGCTACATGATCATTGCATGATCAGCCACGTGAGTAGTTCATGATAGCCACGTGATCACTGCATGATCAGTCACGTGATCAGTGCATGATCAGTCATGTGACCAGTACATGGTAGCTGCGTGATCATGGCATGATCAGCCACGTGAGCAGTGCATGATAGCCACGTGATCAGTGCATGATCAGACACGTGATCAGTGCATGATCAGTCACGTGATCAGTGCATGATCAGCCACGTGATCAGTGCATGACCAGGCACGTGATCAGTGTATGTCAGCCAAGTGATCAGTGCATGATAGCCACGTGATCAGTGCATGATCAGTCACGTGATCAGTGCATGATCAGTTATGTGATCAGTGTATGATCAGCCACGTGATCAGTGCATGATCAGCCACATGATCAGTGCATGATCAATTACGTGATCAGTGCATGATCAGTCACGTGACCAGTACATGGTAGCTACGTGATCATTGCATGATCAGCCACGTGATCAGTGCATGATAGCCACGTGATCAGTGCATGATAGCCACGTGATCAGTGCATGATCAGTCATGTGATACGTGTGTGATCAGCCACGTGATCAGTGCATGATATCCACGTGATCAGTGCATGACAGCCACGTGATCAGTGCATGAGAGCCACGTGATCAGTGCATGATCAGTCACGTGATACATGTGTGATCAGCCACGTGATCAGTGCATGATGAGCCACGTGATCAGTGCAGGATCAATTACGTGATCAGTGCATGATCAGTCACGTGACCAGTACATGGTTGCTACGTGATCGTTGCATGATCAGCCACGTGAGCAGAGCATGATCATTTACGTGATCAGTGCATGATCAGTCACGTGACCAGTATATGGTTGCTACGTGATCATTCCATGACGAGCCACGTGAGCAGTGCATGATAGCCACGTGATGTGTGCATGAGTTACGTGAGCAGAGTATGATCAGCCACGTGATCAGTGCATGAGTGCCACGTGATCAGTGCATGATATGTCACGTGACAGGTGTGTGATCAGCCACGTGAACAGTGCATGTTCAGCCACGTGATCAGTGCATGATAGCCACGTGATCAGTGCATGATCAGTTACGTGAGCAGTGTATGATCAGCCACGTGATCAGTGCATGGTCAGACACGTGAACAGTGTATGATCAGCCACGTGATCAGTGCATGATATCCAAGTGATCAGTGCATGATCATCACGTGATCAGTGTATGATCAGCCACGTGAACAGTGCATGCTCAGTCACGTGATCTGGGCCTGCTGAGCTGCGTGATTACTGTCTGCTCATCTGCTTGACAATTGCCAGCTGAGCTGCACGATTCCTGCCTGTCATCTGCTTGACAATTGCCAGCTGTGCTGCGTAATTCCTGCCTGCTCAGCTGCTTGATTATTGCCAGCTGAGCAGCATGATTCCTCACACCTGAGTTCCATGATTATTGCCTGCTGACTGTTTGATTCGTGCCTACTCAGCTCTTTGTTTATTGCCTCCAGAGGCACATGATCAGTGTATGATAGCAAACATGATCAGTGCATGATCAGTCACATGATCAGCGCCATTAAGTCACGTGATCACTACATGATAGTCATGTGATCAGTCCATGCTCAGTCACGGTATCAGTGCATGATCAGCCACGTGATCAGTGCATGATCTGTCACATGATTAGTGTATGATCATCCACGTGATCAGTGCATGGGCAGTCATGTGATCAGTGCATGATATAGACGTGATCAGTGCATGATCAGTCTCGTGATCAGTGCATGATAGCCACGTGATCAGTGCATGATCAGTCACCTGATGGGTGTATGATCATTCACGTGACCTGTACATGGTAGCTACATGATCATTGCATGATCAGCCACGTGAGTAGTGCATGATAGCCACGTGATCACTGCATGATCAGTCACGTGATCAGTGCATGATCAGTCATGTGACCAGTACATGGTAGCTGCGTGATCATGGCATGATCAGCCACGTGAGCAGTGCATGATAGCCACGTGATCAGTGCATGATCAGACACGTGATCAGTGCATGATCAGTCACGTGATCAGTGCATGATCAGCCACGTGATCAGTGCATGACCAGCCACGTGATCAGTGCATGATCAGCCACGTGATCAGTGCATGATCAGTCACGTGATCAGTGCATGATCAGTCACGTGATCAGTGCATGATCAGCCACGTGATCAGTGCATGATCAGCCACATGATCAGTGCATGATCAATTACGTGATCAGTGCATGATCAGTCACGTGACCAGTACATGGTAGCTACGTGATCATTGCATGATCAGCCACGTGATCAGTGCATGATAGCCACGTGATCAGTGCATGATAGCCACGTGATCAGTGCATGATCAGTCATGTGATACGTGTGTGATCAGCCACGTGATCAGTGCATGATATCCACGTGATCAGTGCATGACAGCCACGTGATCAGTGCATGAGAGCCACGTGATCAGTGCATGATCAGTCACGTGATACATGTGTGATCAGCCACGTGATCAGTGCATGATGAGCCACGTGATCAGTGCATGATCAATTACGTGATCAGTGCATGATCAGTCACGTGACCAGTACATGGTTGCTACGTGATCGTTGCATGATCAGCCACGTGAGCAGTGCATGATAGCCACGTGATCAGTGCATGATCAGTCACGTGATCAGTACATGATCAGTCACGTGAACAGTGCATGATCATTTACGTGATCAGTGCATGATCAGTCACGTGACCAGTATATGGTTGCTACGTGATCATTGCATGACAGCCACGTGAGCAGTGCATGATAGCCACGTGATGTGTGCATGAGTTACGTGAGCAGTGTATGATCAGCCACGTGATCAGTGCATGAGTGCCACGTGATCAGTGCATGATCAGTTACGTGAGCAGTGTATGATCAGCCACGTGATCAGTGCATGGTCAGACACGTGATCAGTGTATGATCAGCCACGTGATCAGTGCATGATATCCAAGTGATCAGTGCATGATCATCACGTGATCAGTGTATGATCAGCCACGTGAACAGTGCATGCTCAGTCACGTGATCAGGGCCTGCTGAGCTGCGTGATTACTGTCTGCTCATCTGCTTGACAATTGCCAGCTGAGCTGCACGATTCCTGCCTGTCATCTGCTTGACAATTGCCAGCTGTGCTGCGTAATTCCTGCCTGCTCAGCTGCTTGATTATTGCCAGCTGAGCAGCATGATTCCTCACACCTGAGTTCCATGATTATTGCCTGCTGACTGTTTGATTCGTGCCTACTCAGCTCTTTGTTTATTGCCTCCAGAGGCACATGATCAGTGTATGATAGCAAACATGATCAGCGCATGATCAGTCACATGATCAGCGCCATTAAGTCACGTGATCACTACATGATAGTCATGTGATCAGTCCATGCTCAGTCACGGTATCAGTGCATGATCAGCCACGTGATCAGTGCATGATCTGTCACAAGATTAGTGTATGATCATCCACGTGATCAGTGCATGGGCAGTCATGTGATCAGTGCATGATATAGACGTGATCAGTGCATGATCAGTCACGTGATCAGTGCATGATAGCCACGTGATCAGTGCATGATCAGTCACCTGATGGGTGTATGATCATTCACGTGACCTGTACATGGTAGCTACATGATCATTGCATGATCAGCCACGTGAGTAGTGCATGATAGCCACGTGATCAGTGCATGATCAGTCACGTGATCAGTGCATGATCAGTCATGTGACCAGTACATGGTAGCTGCGTGATTATGGCATGATCAGCCACGTGAGCAGTGCATGATAGCCACGTGATCAGTGCATGATCAGTCACGTGATCAGTACATGATCAGTCACTTGAACAGTGCATGATCATTTACGTGATCAGTGCATGATCAGTCACGTGACCAGTATATGGTAGCTACGTGATCATTCCATGACGAGCCAAGTGAGCAGTGCATGATAGCCACGTGATGTGTGCATGAGTTACGTGAGCAGAGTATGATCAGCCACGTGATCAGTGCATGAGTGCCACGTGATCAGTGCATGATATGTCACATGACAGGTGTGTGATCAGCCACGTGAACAGTGCATGTTCAGCCACGTGATCAGTGCATGATAGCCACGTGATCAGTGCATGATCAGTTACGTGAGCAGTGTATGATCAGCCACGTGATCAGTGCATGGTCAGACACGTGAACAGTGTATGATCAGCCACGTGATCAGTGCATGATATCCAAGTGATCAGTGCATGATCATCACGTGATCAGTGTATGATCAGCCACGTGAACAGTGCATGCTCAGTCACGTGATCTGGGCCTGCTGAGCTGCGTGATTACTGTCTGCTCATCTGCTTGACAATTGCCAGCTGAGCTGCACGATTCCTGCCTGTCATCTGCTTGACAATTGCCAGCTGTGCTGCGTAATTCCTGCCTGCTCAGCTGCTTGATTATTGCCAGCTGAGCAGCATGATTCCTCACACCTGAGTTCCATGATTATTGCCTGCTGACTGTTTGATTCGTGCCTACTCAGCTCTTTGTTTATTGCCTCCAGAGGCACATGATCAGTGTATGATAGCAAACATGATCAGTGCATGATCAGTCACATGATCAGCGCCATTAAGTCACGTGATCACTACATGATAGTCATGTGATCAGTCCATGCTCAGTCACGGTATCAGTGCATGATCAGCCACGTGATCAGTGCATGATCTGTCACATGATTAGTGTATGATCATCCACGTGATCAGTGCATGGGCAGTCATGTGATCAGTGCATGATATAGACGTGATCAGTGCATGATCAGTCTCGTGATCAGTGCATGATAGCCACGTGATCAGTGCATGATCAGTCACCTGATGGGTGTATGATCATTCACGTGACCTGTACATGGTAGCTACATGATCATTGCATGATCAGCCACGTGAGTAGTGCATGATAGCCACGTGATCACTGCATGATCAGTCACGTGATCAGTGCATGATCAGTCATGTGACCAGTACATGGTAGCTGCGTGATCATGGCATGATCAGCCACGTGAGCAGTGCATGATAGCCACGTGATCAGTGCATGATCAGACACGTGATCAGTGCATGATCAGTCACGTGATCAGTGCATGATCAGCCACGTGATCAGTGCATGACCAGGCACGTGATCAGTGTATGTCAGCCACGTGATCAGTGCATGATAGCCACGTGATCAGTGCATGATCAGTCACGTGATCAGTGCATGATCAGTTACGTGATCAGTGCATGATCAGCCACGTGATCAGTGCATGATCAGCCACGTGATCAGTGCATGATCAATTACGTGATCAGTGCATGATCAGTCACGTGACCAGTACATGGTAGCTACGTGATCAGTGCATGATCAGCCACGTGATCAGTGCATGATAGCCACGTGATCAGTGCATGATAGCCACGTGATCAGTGCATGATCAGTCATGTGATACGTGTGTGATCAGCCACGTGATCAGTGCATGATATCCACGTGATCAGTGCATGACAGCCACGTGATCAGTGCATGAGAGCCACGTGATCAGTGCATGATCAGTCACGTGATACATGTGTGATCAGCCACGTGATCAGTGCATGATCAGCCACGTGATCAGTGCATGATCAATTACGTGATCAGTGCATGATCAGTCACGTGACCAGTACATGGTTGCTACGTGATCAGTGCATGATCAGCCACGTGATCAGTGCATGATAGCCACGTGATCAGTGCATGATCAGTCACGTGATCAGTGCATGATCAGTCACGTGAACAGTGCATGATCATTTACGTGATCAGTGCATGATCAGTCACGTGACCAGTATATGGTTGCTACGTGATCATTGCATGACAGCCACGTGAGCAGTGCATGATAGCCACGTGATGTGTGCATGAGTTACGTGAGCAGTGTATGATCAGCCACGTGATCAGTGCATGAGTGCCACGTGATCAGTGCATGATCAGTCACGTGATCAGTGCATGATCAGTCACGTGATCAGTGCATGGTAGCTACATGATCAGTGCATGATCAGCCACGTGATCAGTGCATGATAGCCACGTGATCAGTGCATGATCAGTCACGTGATCAGTGCATGATCAGTCACGTGATCAGTGCATGATAGCTGCATGATCATGCATGATCAGCCACGTGATCAGTGCATGATAGCCACGTGATCAGTGCATGATCAGTCACGTGATCAGTGCATGATCAGTCACGTGATCAGTGCATGATCAGCCACGTGATCAGTGCATGATCAGCCACGTGATCAGTGCATGATCAATTACGTGATCAGTGCATGATCAGTCACGTGATCAGTGCATGATAGCTACGTGATCAGTGCATGATCAGCCACGTGATCAGTGCATGATAGCCACGTGATCAGTGCATGATAGCCACGTGATCAGTGCATGATCAGTCACGTGATACGTGTGTGATCAGCCACGTGATCAGTGCATGATATCCACGTGATCAGTGCATGACAGCCACGTGATCAGTGCATGATAGCCACGTGATCAGTGCATGATCAGTCACGTGATACATGTGTGATCAGCCACGTGATCAGTGCATGATGAGCCACGTGATCAGTGCATGATCAATTACGTGATCAGTGCATGATCAGTCACGTGACCAGTACATGGTTGCTACGTGATCGTTGCATGATCAGCCACGTGAGCAGTGCATGATAGCCACGTGATCAGTGCATGATCAGTCACGTGATCAGTACATGATCAGTCACGTGAACAGTGCATGATCATTAACGTGATCTTTGCATGATCAGTCACGTGACCAGTATATGGTTGCTACGTGATCATTCAATGACGAGACACGTGAGCAGTGCATGATAGCCACGTGATGTGTGCATGAGTTACGTGAGCAGATTATGATCAGCCACGTGATCAGTGCATGAGTGCCACGTGATCAGTGCATGATATGTCACGTGACAGGTGTGTGATCAGCCACGTGAACAGTGCATGTTCAGCCACGTGATCAGTGCATGATAGCCACGTGATCAGTGCATGATCAGTTACGTGAGCAGTGTATGATCAGCCACGTGATCAGTGCATGGTCAGACACGTGATCAGTGTATGATCAGCCACGTGATCAGTGCATGATATCCAAGTGATCAGTGCATGATCATCACGTGATCAGTGCATGATCAGCCACGTGATCAGTGCATGATCAGCCACGTGATCAGTGCATGATCAGCACGTGATCAGTGTATGTCAGCCAAGTGATCAGTGCATGATAGCCACGTGATCAGTGCATGATCAGTCACGTGATCAGTGCATGATCAGTTACGTGATCAGTGCATGATCAGCCACGTGATCAGTGCATGATCAGCCACATGATCAGTGCATGATCAATTACGTGATCAGTGCATGATCAGTCACGTGACCAGTACATGGTAGCTACGTGATCAGTGCATGATCAGCCACGTGATCAGTGCATGATAGCCACGTGATCAGTGCATGATCAGCCACGTGATCAGTGCATGATCAGTCATGTGATCAGTGTGTGATCAGCCACGTGATCAGTGCATGATATCCACGTGATCAGTGCATGATCAGCCACGTGATCAGTGCATGAGCAGCCACGGGATCAGTGCATGATCAGTCACGTGATCATGTGTGATCAGCCACGTGATCAGTGCATGATCAGCCACGTGATCAGTGCATGATCAATTACGTGATCAGTGCATGATCAGTCACGTGACCAGTACATGGTAGCCACGTGATCATTGCATGATCAGCCACGTGATCAGTGCATGATAGCCACGTGATCAGTGCATGATAGCCACGTGATCAGTGCATGATCAGTCACGTGATACGTGTGTGATCAGCCACGTGATCAGTGCATGATATCCACGCGATCAGTGCATGATCAGCCACGTGATCAGTGCATGATCAGCCACGTGATCAGTGCATGATCAGTCACGTGATCATGTGTGATCAGCCACGTGAGCAGAGCATGATAGCCACGTGATCAGTGCATGATCAGTTACGTGATCAGTACATGATCAGTCACGTGAACAGTGCATGATCATTTACGTGATCTGTGCATGATCAGTCACGTGACCAGTATATGGTTGCTACGTGATCATTCCATGACAGCCACGTGAGCAGTGCATGATAGCCACGTGATGTGTGCATGAGTTACGTGAGCAGAGTATGATCAGCCACGTGATCAGTGCATGAGTGCCACGTGATCAGTGCATGATATGTCACGTGACAGGTGTGTGATCAGCCACGTGAACAGTGCATGTTCAGCCACGTGATCAGTGCATGATAGCCACGTGATCAGTGCATGATCAGTTACGTGAGCAGTGTATGATCAGCCACGTGATCAGTGCATGATATCCAAGTGATCAGTGCATGATCATCACGTGATCAGTGTATGATCAGCCACGTGAACAGTGCATGCTCAGTCACGTGATCTGGGCCTGCTGAGCTGCGTGATTACTGTCTGCTCATCTGCTTGACAATTGCCAGCTGAGCTGCACGATTCCTGCCTGTCATCTGCTTGACAATTGCCAGCTGTGCTGCGTAATTCCTGCCTGCTCAGCTGCTTGATTATTGCCAGCTGAGCAGCATGATTCCTCACACCTGAGTTCCATGATTATTGCCTGCTGACTGTTTGATTCGTGCCTACTCAGCTCTTTGTTTATTGCCTCCAGAGGCACATGATCAGTGTATGATAGCAAACATGATCAGCGCATGATCAGTCACATGATCAGCGCCATTAAGTCACGTGATCACTACATGATAGTCATGTGATCAGTCCATGCTCAGTCACGGTATCAGTGCATGATCAGCCACGTGATCAGTGCATGATCTGTCACAAGATTAGTGTATGATCATCCACGTGATCAGTGCATGGGCAGTCATGTGATCAGTGCATGATATAGACGTGATCAGTGCATGATCAGTCTCGTGATCAGTGCATGATAGCCACGTGATCAGTGCATGATCAGTCACCTGATGGGTGTATGATCATTCACGTGACCTGTACATGGTAGCTACATGATCATTGCATGATCAGCCACGTGAGTAGTTCATGATAGCCACGTGATCACTGCATGATCAGTCACGTGATCAGTGCATGATCAGTCATGTGACCAGTACATGGTAGCTGCGTGATCATGGCATGATCAGCCACGTGAGCAGTGCATGATAGCCACGTGATCAGTGCATGATCAGAGATGAGATCAGTGCATGATCAGTCACGTGATCAGTGCATGATCAGGCACGTGATCAGTGTATGATCCAGCCACGTGATCAGTGCATGATAGCCACGTGATCAGTGCATGATCAGTCACGTGATCAGTGCATGATCAGTTACGTGATCAGTGTATGATCAGCCACGTGATCAGTGCATGATCAGCCACATGATCAGTGCATGATCAATTACGTGATCAGTGCATGATCAGTCACGTGACCAGTACATGGTAGCTACGTGATCATTGCATGATCAGCCACGTGATCAGTGCATGATAGCCACGTGATCAGTGCATGATCAGTCACCTGATCAGTGTATGATCATTCACGTGACCAGTGCATGATAGCTACATGATCATTGCATGATCAGCCACGTGATCAGTGCATGATAGCCACGTGATCAGTGCATGATCAGTCACGTGATCAGTGCATGATCAGTCACGTGACCAGTACATGGTAGCTCGTGATCATGCATGATCAGCCACGTGATCAGTGCATGATAGCCACGTGATCAGTGCATGATCAGTCACGTGATCAGTGCATGATCAGTCACGTGATCAGTGCATGATCAGCCACGTGATCAGTGCATGATCAGGCACGTGATCAGTGTATGATCAGCCACGTGATCAGTGCATGATAGCCACGTGATCAGTGCATGATCAGTCACGTGATCAGTGCATGATCAGTTACGTGATCAGTGCATGATCAGCCACGTGATCAGTGCATGATCAGCCACGTGATCAGTGCATGATCAATCACGTGATCAGTGCATGATCAGTCACGTGATCAGTGCATGGTAGCTACGTGATCAGTGCATGATCAGCCACGTGATCAGTGCATGATAGCCACGTGATCAGTGCATGATAGCCACGTGATCAGTGCATGATCAGTCATGTGATACGTGCATGATCAGCCACGTGATCAGTGCATGATAGCCACGTGATCAGTGCATGATCAGCCACGTGATCAGTGCATGAGCAGCCACGGGATCAGTGCATGATCAGTCACGTGACAGTGTACATGGTAGCTACGTGATCATTGCATGATCAGCCACGTGATCAGTGCATGATAGCCACGTGATCAGTGCATGATCAGTCATGTGATACGTGTGTGATCAGCCACGTGATCAGTGCATGATATCCACGTGATCAGTGCATGACAGCCACGTGATCAGTGCATGAGAGCCACGTGATCAGTGCATGATCAGTCACGTGATACATGTGTGATCAGCCACGTGATCAGTGCATGATGAGCCACGTGATCAGTGCAGGATCAATTACGTGATCAGTGCATGATCAGTCACGTGACCAGTACATGGTTGCTACGTGATCGTTGCATGATCAGCCACGTGAGCAGTGCATGATAGCCACGTGATCAGTGCATGATCAGTCACGTGATCAGTACATGATCAGTCACGTGAACAGTGCATGATCATTTACGTGATCTTTGCATGATCAGTCACGTGACCAGTATATGGTTGCTACGTGATCATTCCATGACGAGCCACGTGAGCAGTGCATGATAGCCACGTGATGTGTGCATGAGTTACGTGAGCAGAGTATGATCAGCCACGTGATCAGTGCATGAGTGCCACGTGATCAGTGCATGATATGTCACGTGACAGGTGTGTGATCAGCCACGTGAACAGTGCATGTTCAGCCACGTGATCAGTGCATGATAGCCACGTGATCAGTGCATGATCAGATACGTGAGCAGTGAATGATCAGCCACGTGATCAGTGCATGGTCAGACACGTGAACAGTGTATGATCAGCCACGTGATCAGTGCATGATATCCAAGTGATCAGTGCATGATCATCACGTGATCAGTGTATGATCAGCCACGTGAACAGTGCATGCTCAGTCACGTGATCTGGGCCTGCTGAGCTGCGTGATTACTGTCTGCTCATCTGCTTGACAATTGCCAGCTGAGCTGCACGATTCCTGCCTGTCATCTGCTTGACAATTGCCAGCTGTGCTGCGTAATTCCTGCCTGCTCAGCTGCTTGATTATTGCCAGCTGAGCAGCATGATTCCTCACACCTGAGTTCCATGATTATTGCCTGCTGACTGTTTGATTCGTGCCTACTCAGCTCTTTGTTTATTGCCTCCAGAGGCACATGATCAGTGTATGATAGCAAACATGATCAGCGCATGATCAGTCACATGATCAGCGCCATTAAGTCACGTGATCACTACATGATAGTCATGTGATCAGTCCATGCTCAGTCACGGTATCAGTGCATGATCAGCCACGTGATCAGTGCATGATCTGTCACAAGATTAGTGTATGATCATCCACGTGATCAGTGCATGGGCAGTCATGTGATCAGTGCATGATATAGACGTGATCAGTGCATGATCAGTCTCGTGATCAGTGCATGATAGCCACGTGATCAGTGCATGATCAGTCACCTGATGGGTGTATGATCATTCACGTGACCTGTACATGGTAGCTACATGATCATTGCATGTTCAGCCACGTGAGTAGTTCATGATAGCCACGTGATCACTGCATGATCAGTCACGTGATCAGTGCATGATCAGTCATGTGACCAGTACATGGTAGCTGCGTGATCATGGCATGATCAGCCACGTGAGCAGTGCATGATAGCCACGTGATCAGTGCATGATCAGACACGTGATCAGTGCATGATCAGTCACGTGATCAGTGCATGATCAGCCACGTGATCAGTGCATGATCAGGCACGTGATCAGTGCATGATCAGCCACGTGATCAGTGCATGATAGCCACGTGATCAGTGCATGATCAGTCACGTGATCAGTGCATGATCAGTTACGTGATCAGTGTATGATCAGCCACGTGATCAGTGCATGATCAGCCACGTGATCAGTGCATGATCAATCACGTGATCAGTGCATGATCAGTCACGTGACCAGTACATGGTAGCTACGTGATCAGTGCATGATCAGCCACGTGATCAGTGCATGATAGCCACGTGATCAGTGCATGATAGCCACGTGATCAGTGCATGATCAGTCATGTGATACGTGTGTGATCAGCCACGTGATCAGTGCATGATAGCCACGTGATCAGTGCATGATCAATTACGTGATCAGTGCATGATCAGTCATGTGATCAGTACATGGTAGCTACGTGATCAGTGCATGATCAGCCACGTGATCAGTGCATGATAGCCACGTGATCAGTGCATGATCAGTCACGTGATCAGTGCATGATCAGTCACGTGATCAGTGCATGATCATTTACGTGATCAGTGCATGATCAGCCACGTGACAGTGCATGGTAGCTACGTGATCAGTGCATGATCAGCCACGTGATCAGTGCATGATAGCCACGTGATCAGTGCATGATAGCCACGTGATCAGTGCATGACAGCCACGTGATCAGTGCATGAGAGCCACGTGATCAGTGCATGATCAGTCACGTGATACATGTGTGATCAGCCACGTGATCAGTGCATGATGAGCCACGTGATCAGTGCATGATCAATTACGTGATCAGTGCATGATCAGTCACGTGACCAGTACATGGTTGCTACGTGATCATTGCATGATCAGCCACGTGAGCAGTGCATGATAGCCACGTGATCAGTGCATGATCAGTCACGTGATCAGTACATGATCAGTCACGTGAACAGTGCATGATCATTTACGTGATCTTTGCATGATCAGTCACGTGACCAGTATATGGTTGCTACGTGATCATTCCATGACGAGCCACGTGAGCAGTGCATGATAGCCACGTGATGTGTGCATGAGTTACGTGAGCAGAGTATGATCAGCCACGTGATCAGTGCATGAGTGCCACGTGATCAGTGCATGATATGTCACGTGACAGGTGTGTGATCAGCCACGTGAACAGTGCATGTTCAGCCACGTGATCAGTGCATGATAGCCACGTGATCAGTGCATGATCAGTTACGTGAGCAGTGTATGATCAGCCACGTGATCAGTGCATGGTCAGACACGTGAACAGTGTATGATCAGCCACGTGATCAGTGCATGATATCCAAGTGATCAGTGCATGATCATCACGTGATCAGTGTATGATCAGCCACGTGAACAGTGCATGCTCAGTCACGTGATCTGGGCCTGCTGAGCTGCGTGATTACTGTCTGCTCATCTGCTTGACAATTGCCAGCTGAGCTGCACGATTCCTGCCTGTCATCTGCTTGACAATTGCCAGCTGTGCTGCGTAATTCCTGCCTGCTCAGCTGCTTGATTATTGCCAGCTGAGCAGCATGATTCCTCACACCTGAGTTCCATGATTATTGCCTGCTGACTGTTTGATTCGTGCCTACTCAGCTCTTTGTTTATTGCCTCCAGAGGCACATGATCAGTGTATGATAGCAAACATGATCAGCGCATGATCAGTCACATGATCAGCGCCATTAAGTCACGTGATCACTACATGATAGTCATGTGATCAGTCCATGCTCAGTCACGGTATCAGTGCATGATCAGCCACGTGATCAGTGCATGATCTGTCACAAGAATAGTGTATGATCATCCACGTGATCAGTGCATGGGCAGTCATGTGATCAGTGCATGATATAGACGTGAACAGTGCATGATCAGTCTCGTGATCAGTGCATGATAGCCACGTGATCAGTGCATGATCAGTCACCTGATGGGTGTATGATCATTCACGTGACCTGTACATGGTAGCTACATGATCATTGCATGATCAGCCACGTGAGTAGTTCATGATAGCCACGTGATCACTGCATGATCAGTCACGTGATCAGTGCATGATCAGTCATGTGACCAGTACATGGTAGCTGCGTGATCATGCATGATCAGCCACGTGAGCAGTGCATGATAGCCACGTGATCAGTGCATGATCAGTCACGTGATCAGTGCATGATCAGTTACGTGATCAGTGCATGATCAGCCACGTGATCAGTGCATGATCAGCCACATGATCAGTGCATGATCAATTACGTGATCAGTGCATGATCAGTCACGTGATCAGTACATGGTAGCTACGTGATCATTGCATGATCAGCCACGTGATCAGTGCATGATAGCCACGTGATCAGTGCATGATAGCCACGTGATCAGTGCATGAGAGCCACGTGATCAGTGCATGATCAGTCACGTGATACATGTGTGATCAGCCACGTGATCAGTGCATGATGAGCCACGTGATCAGTGCAGGATCAATTACGTGATCAGTGCATGATCAGTCACGTGACCAGTACATGGTTGCTACGTGATCGTTGCATGATCAGCCACGTGAGCAGAGCATGATAGCCACGTGATCAGTGCATGATCAGTCACGTGATCAGTACATGATCAGTCACGTGAACAGTGCATTATCATTTACGTAATCTTTGCATGATCAGTCACGTGACCAGTATATGGTTGCTACGTGATCATTCCATGACGAGCCACGTGAGCGGTGCATGATAGCCACGTGATGTGTGCATGAGTTACGTGAGCAGAGTATGATCAGCCACGTGATCAGTGCATGAGTCCCACGTGATCAGTGCATGATATGTCACGTGACAGGTGTGTGATCAGCCACGTGAACAGTGCATGTTCAGCCACGTGATCAGTGCATGATAGCCACGTGATCAGTGCATGATCAGTTACGTGAGCAGTGTATGATCAGCCACGTGATCAGTGCATGGTCAGACACGTGAACAGTGTATGATCAGCCACGTGATCAGTGCATGATATCCAAGTGATCAGTACATGATCATCACGTGATCAGTGTATGATCAGCCACGTGAACAGTGCATGCTCAGTCACGTGATCTGGGCCTGCTGAGCTGCGTGATTACCATCTGCTCATCTGCTTGACAATTGCCAGCTGAGCTGCACGATTCCTGCCTGTCATCTGCTTGACAATTGCCAGCTGTGCTGCGTAATTCCTGCCTGCTCAGCTGCTTGATTATTGCCAGCTGAGCAGCATGATTCCTCACACCTGAGTTCCATGATTATTGCCTGCTGACTGTTTGATTCGTGCCTACTCAGCTCTTTGTTTATTGCCTCCAGAGGCACATGATCAGTGTATGATAGCAAACATGATCAGCGCATGATCAGTCACATGATCAGCGCCATTAAGTCACGTGATCACTACATGATAGTCATGTGATCAGTCCATGCTCAGTCACGGTATCAGTGCATGATCAGCCACGTGATCAGTGCATGATCTGTCACAAGATTAGTGTATGATCATCCACGTGATCAGTGCACGGGCAGTCATGTGATCAGTGCATGATATAGACGTGACAGTGCATGATCAGTCTCGTGATCAGTGCATGATAGCCACGTGATCAGTGCATGATCAGTCACCTGATGGGTGTATGATCATTCACGTGACCTGTACATGGTAGCTACATGATCATTGCATGATCAGCCACGTGAGTAGTGCATGATAGCCACGTGATCACTGCATGATCAGTCACGTGATCAGTGCATGATCAGTCATGTGACCAGTACATGGTAGCTGCGTGATCATGGCATGATCAGCCACGTGAGCAGTGCATGATAGCCACGTGATCAGTGCATGATCAGACACGTGATCAGTGCATGATCAGTCACGTGATCAGTGCATGATCAGCCACGTGATCAGTGCATGACCAGGCACGTGATCAGTGTATGTCAGCCAAGTGATCAGTGCATGATAGCCACGTGATCAGTGCATGATCAGTCACGTGATCAGTGCATGATCAGTTACGTGATCAGTGTATGATCAGCCACGTGATCAGTGCATGATCAGCCACGTGATCAGTGCATGATCAATTACGTGATCAGTGCATGATCAGTCACGTGACCAGTACATGGTAGCTACGTGATCATTGCATGATCAGCCACGTGATCAGTGCATGATAGCCACGTGATCAGTGCATGATAGCCACGTGATCAGTGCATGATCAGTCATGTGATACGTGTGTGATCAGCCATGATCAGTGCATGATATCCACGTGATCAGTGCATGACAGCCACGTGATCAGTGCATGAGAGCCACGTGATCAGTGCATGATCAGTCACGTGATACATGTGATCAGCCACGTGATCAGTGCATGATGAGCCACGTGATCAGTGCATGATCAATTACGTGATCAGTGCATGATCAGTCACGTGACCAGTACATGGTTGCTACGTCGATTGCATGATCAGCCACGTGAGCAGTGCATGATAGCCACGTGATCAGTGCATGATCAGTCACGTGATCAGTACATGATCAGTTACGTGATCAGTGCATGATCATTTACGTGATCAGTGCATGATCAGTCACGTGACCAGTATATGGTTGCTACGTGATCATTCCATGACAGCCACGTGAGCAGTGCATGATAGCCACGTGATCAGTGCATGAGTTACGTGACAGTGTATGATCAGCCACGTGATCAGTGCATGTGCCACGTGATCAGTGCATGATCAGCCACGTGATCAGTGCATGATCAGTCACGTGATCAGTGCATGATCAGCCACGTGATCAGTGCATGATCAGCCACGTGATCAGTGCATGATCAGCCACGTGATCAGTGCATGATCAGTCACGTGATCAGTGCATGATCAGTCACGTGATCAGTGCATGGTAGCTGCGTGATCATGCATGATCAGCCACGTGATCAGTGCATGATAGCCACGTGATCAGTGCATGATCAGTCACGTGATCAGTGCATGATCAGTCACGTGATCAGTGCATGATCATCCACGTGATCAGTTGATCAGTGTGTGCATGATCAGCACGTGATCAGTGCATGATCAGCCACGTGATCAGTGCATGATCAGCCACGTGACAGTGCATGATCAGTGCATGCACGTGATCAGTGCATGATCAGTCACGTGATCAGTGCATGACCAGCCACGTGATCAGTGCATGATCAGCCACGTGATCAGTGCATGATCAGCCACGTGATCAGTGCATGATCAGTCACGTGATCAGTGCATGATCAGTTACGTGATCAGTGCATGATCAGCCACGTGATCAGTGCATGATCAGCCACGTGATCAGTGCATGATCAGTTACGTGATCAGTGCATGATCAGTCACGTGATCAGTGCATGGTAGCTACGTGATCAGTGCATGATCAGCCACGTGATCAGTGCATGATAGCCACGTGATCAGTGCATGATAGCCACGTGATCAGTGCATGATCAGTCACGTGATCAGTGCATGATCAGCCACGTGATCAGTGCATGATATCCACGTGATCAGTGCATGACAGCCACGTGATCAGTGCATGATAGCCACGTGATCAGTGCATGATCAGTCACGTGATCAGTGCATGATCAGCCACGTGATCAGTGCATGATGAGCCACGTGATCAGTGCATGATCAATTACGTGATCAGTGCATGATCAGTCACGTGACCAGTGCATGGTTGCTACGTGATCGTGCATGATCAGCCACGTGATCAGTGCATGATAGCCACGTGATCAGTGCATGATCAGTCACGTGATCAGTGCATGATCAGTCACGTGATCAGTGCATGATCATTTACGTGATCAGTGCATGATCAGTCACGTGACCAGTATATGGTTCTACGTGATCATTCCATGATCAGCCACGTGAGCAGTGCATGATAGCCACGTGATGTGTGCATGAGTTACGTGAGCAGTGTATGATCAGCCACGTGATCAGTGCATGAGTGCCACGTGATCAGTGCATGATATGTCACGTGATCAGGTGTGTGATCAGCCACGTGACAGTGCATGATCAGCCACGTGATCAGTGCATGATAGCCACGTGATCAGTGCATGATCAGTTACGTGATCAGTGTATGATCAGCACGTGATCAGTGCATGTCAGACACGTGATCAGTGCATGATCAGCCACGTGATCAGTGCATGATATCCACGTGATCAGTGCATGATCATCACGTGATCAGTGCATGATCAGTCACGTGATCAGTGCATGATCAGCCACGTGATCAGTGCATGATCAGCACGTGATCAGTGCATGATCAGCCACGTGATCAGTGCATGATAGCCACGTGATCAGTGCATGATCAGTCACGTGATCAGTGCATGATCAGTTACGTGATCAGTGTATGATCAGCCACGTGATCATGCATGATCAGCCACGTGATCAGTATGATTGCTCACGTGATCAGTCATGACCAGCGTAGACGTGATCAGTGCATGATCAGCCACGTGATCAGTGCATGATCAGCCACGTGATCAGTGCATGATCAGCCACGTGATCAGTGCATGATAGCCACGTGATCAGTGCATGATCAGTGCGTGATCAGTGTATGATCAGCCACGTGATCAGTGCATGGTCAGACACGTGAACAGTGTATGATCAGCCACGTGATCAGTGCATGATATCCAAGTGATCAGTGCATGATCATCACGTGATCAGTGTATGATCAGCCACGTGAACAGTGCATGCTCAGTCACGTGATCTGGGCCTGCTGAGCTGCGTGATTACTGTCTGCTCATCTGCTTGACAATTGCCAGCTGAGCTGCACGATTCCTGCCTGTCATCTGCTTGACAATTGCCAGCTGTGCTGCGTAATTCCTGCCTGCTCAGCTGCTTGATTATTGCCAGCTGAGCAGCATGATTCCTCACACCTGAGTTCCATGATTATTGCCTGCTGACTGTTTGATTCGTGCCTACTCAGCTCTTTGTTTATTGCCTCCAGAGGCACATGATCAGTGTATGATAGCAAACATGATAAGCGCATGATCAGTCACATGATCAGCGCCATTAAGTCACGTGATCACTACATGATAGTCATGTGATCAGTCCATGCTCAGTCACGGTATCAGTGCATGATCAGCCACGTGATCAGTGCATGATCTGTCACAAGATTAGTATGATCATCCACGTGATCAGTGCACGGGCAGTCATGTGATCAGTGCATGATATAGACGTGATCAGTGCATGATCAGTCTCGTGATCAGTGCATGATAGCCACGTGATCAGTGCATGATCAGTCACCTGATGGGTGTATGATCATTCACGTGACCTGTACATGGTAGCTACATGATCATTGCATGATCAGCCACGTGAGTAGTGCATGATAGCCACGTGATCAGTGCATGATCAGTCACGTGATCAGTGCATGATCAGTCATGTGACCAGTACATGGTAGCTGCGTGATCATGGCATGATCAGCCACGTGAGCAGTGCATGATAGCCACGTGATCAGTGCATGATCAGACACGTGATCAGTGCATGATCAGTCACGTGATCAGTGCATGATCAGCCACGTGATCAGTGCATGATCAGGCACGTGATCAGTGTATGTCCAGCCAAGTGATCAGTGCATGATAGCCACGTGATCAGTGCATGATAGTCACGTGATCAGTGCATGAGTTATGTGATCAGTGTATGATCAGCCACGTGATCAGTGCATGATCAGCCACGTGATCAGTGCATGATCAATTCACGTGCTCAGTGCATGATCAGTTACGTGATCAGTGCATGGTCAGCTACGTGATCAGTGCATGATCAGCCACGTGATCAGTGCATGATAGCTACGTGATCAGTGCATGATCAGCCACGTGATCAGTGCATGATCAGTCACGTGATACAGTGTGTGATCAGCCACGTGATCAGTGCATGATATCACGTGATCAGTGCATGATCAGCCACGTGATCAGTGCATGAGAGCCACGTGATCAGTGCATGATCAGTCACGTGATCAGTGTGAGAGCTGTGATCATCTGCCATCGTGACATGCAGGAGTGCACGATGTGTCAGTGTGATCAGCCACGTGATCAATTCATGTGCTCACGTGATCATTGCAGTGCATGCACATGAGCATGATTACATGATGTTGCGTGACTCAGCTCTTTGGTTGCTACATGATCAGTGTATGATACGTGATCAGTGCATGATCAGTCACGTGATCAGTGCATGAAGTCACGTGATGGTACATGAGTACGTGATCATTCCATGACGAGCCACGTGATCAGTGCATGATAGCCACGTGATCAGTGCATGAGTCACGTGAGCAGTGTATGATCAGCCACGTGATCAGTGCATGAGTGCCACGTGATCAGTGCATGATATGTCACGTGACAGTGTGTGATCAGCCACGTGAACAGTGCATGATCAGCCACGTGATCAGTGCATGATCAGCCACGTGATCAGTGCATGATCAGTTACGTGAGCAGTGCATGATAGCCACGTGATCAGTGCATGATCAGCGTGATCAGTGTATGATCAGCGTGAACAGTGTGCATGATCAGCCACGTGATCAGTGCATGATATCCGTGATCAGTGCATGATCAGACGTGATCAGTGCATGATCAGTCACGTGATCAGTGCATCAGTACGTGATTGCTGATCTGCAGATGTCCTGCCAAGTGATCAGTGCTTGCACTGATCTGCTGTCATCTGCAGCATGACTGCACTGATCAGTGCTGATCAGCTGCGTGATCAGCTGATCAGCATGATTTGCAATTCGTGATTGCATGATCAGTGCTGCACATGCCTGTGATCAGTGCATGATCAGCACTGCTGCTGTTCCATGATCAGTGCATGATAGCCACATGATCAGTGCATGATCAGTCACTCATGATCAGCCATGATCCATGATAGCCACGTGATCAGTGCATGATCAGTCACATGATCAGTGCATGATCACGTGTCACATGATCAGTCGTGATCATGATCAGCCACGTGATCAGTGCATGATCAGCCACGTGATCAGTGCATGATCAATTCGTGATCAGTGCATGATCAGTCACGTGATCAGTGCATGATTGACGTGATCAGTGCATGATCAGTCACGTGATCAGTGCATGATAGCCACGTGATCAGTGCATGATCAGTCACGTGATCAGTGCATGATCAGTTCGTGATCCGTGCATGATAGCACGTGATCAGTGCATGATCAGTACACCTGATGGGTGTATGATCATGGTGAGCCAGTGACCATGCATGATTACGTGATCAGTACATGATCATTGCATGATCAGCCACGTGAAGTCAGCTGCGTGATCACTGCATGATCAGTCACGTGATCAGTGCATGATCAGTCATGTGACCAGTACATGGTCAGCTGCGTGATCATGGCATGATCAGCCACGTGAGCAGTGCATGATAGCCACGTGATCAGTGCATGATCAGACACGAGATCAGTGCATGATCAGTCACGTGATCAGTGCATGATCAGCCACGTGATCAGTGCATGACCAGGCACGTGATCAGTGTATGATAGCCACGTGATCAGTGCATGATCAGTCACGTGTCAGTGCATGATCAGTTATGTGATCAGTGTATGATCAGCAACGTGATCAGTGCATGATCAGCCACATGATCAGTGCATGATCAATTACGTGCTCAGTGCATGATCAGTTACGAGACCAGTACATGGTAGCTACGTGATCATTGCTTGATCAGCCACGTGATCAGTGCATGATCAGCCACGTGATCAGTGCATGATAGCCACGTGATCAGTGCATGATCAGTCATGTGATACTGTGTGATCAGCCACATGATCAGTGCATGATATCCACGTGATCAGTGCATGACAGCCACGTGATCAGTGCATGAGAGCCACGTGATCAGTGCATGATAAGTCACGTGATACATGTGTGATCAGCCACGTGATCAGTGCATGATGAGCCACGTGATCAGTGCAGGATCAATTACGTGATCAGTGCATGATCAGTCACGTGACCAGTACATGGTTGCTACGTGATCGTTGCATGATCAGCCACGTGAGCAGAGCATGATAGCCACGTGGTCAGTGCATGATCAGTCAAGTGATCAGTACATGATCAGTTACGTGAACAGTGCATGATCATTTACGTGATCTTTGCATGATCAGCCACGTTACCAGTATATGGTTGCTACGTGATCATTCCATGACGAGACACGTGAGCAGTGCATGATAGCCACATGATGTGTGCATGCGTTACGTGAGCAGAGTATGATCAGCCACGTGATCAGTGCATGAGTGCCACGTGATCAGTGCATGATCAGTCACGTGAGCAGTGTACGATCAGCCACGTGATCAGTGCATGGTCAGACACGTGAACAGTGTATGATCAGCCACGTGATCAGTGCATGATATCCAAGTGATCAGTGCATGATCATCACGTGATCAGTGTATGATCAGCCACGTGAACAGTGCATGCTCAGTCACGTGATCTGGGCCTGATGAGCTGCGTGATAACTGTCTGCTCATCTGCTTGACAATTGCCAGCTGAGCTGCACGATTCCTGCCTGTCATCTGCTTGACAATTGCCAGCTGTGCTGCGTAATTCCTGCCTGCTCAGCTGCTTGATTATTGCCAGCTGAGCAGCATGATTCCTCACACCTGAGTTCCATGATTATTGCCTGCTGACTGTTTGATTCGTGCCTACTCAGCTCTTTGTTTATTGCCTCCAGAGGCACATGATCAGTGTATGATAGCAAACATGATCAGCGCATGATCAGTCACATGATCAGCGCCATTAAGTCACGTGATCACTACATGATAGTCATGTGATCAGTCCATGCTCAGTCACGGTATCAGTGCATGATCAGCCACGTGATCAGTGCATGATCTGTCACAAGATTAGTGTATGATCATCCACGTGATCAGTGCACGGGCAGTCATGTGATCAGTGCATGATATAGACGTGAACAGTGCATGACCAGTCTCGTGATCCGTGCATGATAGCCACGTGATCAGTGCATGATCAGTCACCTGATGGGTGTATGATCATTCACGTGACCTGTACATGGTAGCTACATGATCATTGCATGTTCAGCCACGTGAGTAGTGCATGATAGCCACGTGATCAGTGCATGATCAGTCACGTGATCAGTGCATGATCAGTCATGTGACCAGTACATGGTAGCTACGTGATCGTGGCATGATCAGCCACGTGAGCAGAGCATGATAGCCACGTGGTCAGTGCATGATCAGTCACGTGATCAGTACATGATCAGTCACGTGAACAGTGCATGATCATTTACGTGATCTTTGCATGATCAGTCATGTTACCAGTATATGGTTGCTACGTGATCATTCCATGACAGACACGTGAGCAGTGCATGATAGCCACGTGATGTGTGCATGAGTTACGTGAGCAGAGTATGATCAGCCACGTGATCAGTGCATGAGTGCCACGTGATCAGTGCATGATATGTCACGTGGCAGGTGTGTGATCAGCCACGTGAACAGTGCATGTTCAGCCACGTGATCAGTGCATGATAGCCACGTGATCAGTGCATGATCAGTTACGTGAGCAGTGTATGATCAGCCACGTGATCAGTGCATGGTCAGACACGTGAACAGTGTATGATCAGCCACGTGATCAGTGCATGATATCCAAGTGATCAGTACATGATCATCACGTGATCAGTGTATGATCAGCCACGTGAACAGTGCATGCTCAGTCACGTGATCTGGGCCTGATGAGCTGCGTGATTACTGTCTGCTCATCTGCTTGACAATTGCCAGCTGAGCTGCACGATTCCTGCCTGTCATCTGCTTGACAATTGCCAGCTGTGCTGCGTAATTCCTGCCTGCTCAGCTGCTTGATTATTGCCAGCTGAGCAGCATGATTCCTCACACCTGTGTTCCATGATTATTGCCTGCTGAATGTTTGATTCGTGCCTACTCAGCTCTTTGTTTATTGCCTCCAGAGGCACATGATCAGTGTATGATGCCAAACATGATCAGTGCATGATCAGTCACATGATCAGCGCCATTAAGTCACGTGATCACTACATGATAGTCATGTGATCAGTCCATGCTCAGTCACGGTATCAGTGCATGATCAGCCACGTGATCAGTGCATGATCTGTCACAAGATTAGTGTATGATCATCCACGTGATCAGTGCACGGGCAGTCATGTGATCAGTGCATGATATAGACGTGAACAGTGCATGATCAGTCTCGTGATCCGTGCATGATAGCCACGTGATCAGTGCATGATCAGTCACCTGATGGGTGTATGATCATTCACGTGACCTGTACATGGTAGCTACATGATCATTGCATGATCAGCCACGTGAGTAGTTCATGATAGCCACGTGATCACTGCATGATCAGTCACGTGATCAGTGCATGATCAGTCATGTGACCAGTACATGGTAGCTGCGTGAACATGGCATGATCAGCCACGTGAGCAGTGCATGATAGCCACGTGATCAGTGCATGATCAGACACGAGATCAGTGCATGATCAGTCACGTGATCAGTGCATGATCAGCCACGTGATCAGTGCATGATCAGCCACGTGATCAGTGCATGATAGCCACGTGATCAGTGCATGATCAGCCACGTGATCAGTGCATGATCAGTTATGTGATCAGTGTATGATCAGCAACGTTATCAGTGCATGATCAGCCACGTGATCAGTGCATGATCAATTACGTGCTCAGTGCATGATCAGTTACGAGACCAGTACATGGTAGCTACGTGATCATTGCCTGATCAGCCACGTGATCAGTGCATGATAGCCACGTGATCAGTGCATGATAGCCACGTGATCAGTGCATGATCAGTCATGTGATACGTGTGTGATCGTGATCAGCCACGTGATCAGTGCATGAGCAGCCACGTGAGTCAGTGCATGATCAGCCACGTGATCAGTGCATGATGAGCCACGTGATCAGTGCAGGATCAATTACGTGATCAGTGCATGATCATTCACGTGACCAGTACATGGTTGCACGTGCATGATCAGCCACGTGAGCAGTGCATGATAGCCACGTGATCAGTGCATGATCAGTCACGTGATCAGTACATGATCAGTTACGTGAACAGTGCATGATCATTTACGTGATCAGTGCATGATCAGTCACGTTACCAGTATATGGTTGCTACGTGATCATTCCATGACAAGCCACGTGAGCAGTGCATGATCAGCCACGTGATGTGTGCATGAGTTCGTGAGCAGAGTATGATCAGCCACGTGATCAGTGCATGAGTGCCACGTGATCAGTGCATGATCAGTCACGTGATCAGTGCATGATCAGTCACGTGATCCGTGCATGATCAGCCACGTGAGCAGTTCATGGTAGCCACGTGATCACTGCATGATCAGTCACGTGATCAGTGCAGTCAGACATGTGACCAGTACATGGTAGCCACGTGATCATGGCATGATCAGCCACGTGAGCAGTGCATGATAGCCACGTGATCAGTGCATGATCAGTCACGTGATCAGTGCATGATCAGTTATGTGATCAGTGTATGATCAGCCACGTGATCAGTGCATGATCAGCCACATGATCAGTGCATGATCAATTACGTGCTCAGTGCATGATCAGTTACGTGACCAGTACATGGTAGCTACGTGATCATTGCCTGATCAGCCACGTGATCAGTGCATGATAGCCACATGATCATTGCATGATAGCCACGTGATCAGTGCATGATCAGTCATGTGATACGTGTGTGATCAGCCACGTGATCAGTGCATGATATCCACGTGATCAGTGCATGACAGCCACGTGATCAGTGCATGAGAGCCACGGGATCAGTGCATGATCAGTCACGTGATACATGTGTGATCAGCCACGTGATCAGTGCATGATGAGCCACGTGATCAGTGCAGGATCAATTACGTGATCAGTGCATGATCAGTCATGTGACCAGTACATGGTTGCTAGTGATCGTTGCATGATCAGCCACGTGAGCAGAGCATGATAGCCACGTGGTCAGTGCATGATCAGTCACGTGATCAGTACATGATCAGTCACGTGAACAGTGCATGATCATTTACGTGATCTTTGCATGATCAGTCATGTTACCAGTATATGGTTGCTACGTGATCATTCCATGACGAGACACGTGAGCAGTGCATGATAGCCACATGATGTGTGCATGCGTTACGTGAGCAGATTATGATCAGCCACGTGATCAGTGCATGAGTGCCACGTGATCAGTGCATGATATGTCACGTGACAGGTGTGTGATCAGCCACGTGAACAGTGCATGTTCAGCCACGTGATCAGTGCATGATAGCCACGTGATCAGTGCATGATCAGTTACGTGAGCAGTGTATGATCAGCCACGTGATCAGTGCATGGTCAGACACGTGAACAGTGTATGATCAGCCACGTGATCAGTGCATGATATCCAAGTGATCAGTACATGATCATCACGTGATCAGTGCATGATCAGTCACGTGATCAGTGCATGATCAGCCACGTGATCAGTGCATGACCAGGCACGTGATCAGTGTATGTCTCAGTGCATGATAGCCACGTGATCAGTGCATGATCAGTCACGTGATCAGTGCATGATCAGTTATGTGATCAGTGTATGATCAGCCACGTGATCAGTGAATGATCAGCCACATGATCAGTGCATGATCAATTACGTGCTCAGTGCATGATCAGTTACGAGACCAGTACATGGTAGCTACGTGATCATTGCCTGATCAGCCACGTGATCAGTGCATGATAGCCACGTGATCAGTGCATGATAGCCACGTGATCAGTGCATGATCAGTCATGTGATACGTGTGTGATCAGCCACTTGATCAGTGCATGATATCCACGTGATCAGTGCATGACAGCCACGTGATCAGTGCATGAGAGCCACGGGATCAGTGCATGATAAGTCACGTGATACATGTGTGATCAGCCACGTGATCAGTGCATGATGAGCCACGTGATCAGTGCAGGATCAATTACGTGATCAGTGCATGATCAGTCACGTGACCAGTACATGGTAGCTACGTGATCATTGCCTGATCAGCCACGTGATCAGTGCATGATAGCCACGTGATCAGTGCATGATCAGCCACGTGATCAGTGCATGATCAGTCACGTGATACGTGCGTGATCAGCCACGTGATCAGTGCATGATCATCCACGTGATCAGTGCATGACAGCCACGTGATCAGTGCATGAGAGCCACGGGATCAGTGCATGATAAGTCACGTGATACATGTGTGATCAGCCACGTGAGCAGAGCATGATAGCCACGTGGTCAGTGCATGATCAGTTAAGTGATCAGTACATGATAAGTCACGTGAACAGTGCATGATCAGTTACGTGATCTTTGCATGATCAGTCACGTTACCAGTACATGGTTGCTACGTGATCATTCCATGACAAGCCACGTGAGCAGTGCATGATCACTATGTGTGCATGGTCGTGCAGAGTTGACCGACAGTGCATGAGTGCCCACGTGATCAGTGCATGATATGTCACGTGACAGGTGTGTGATCAGCCACGTGAACAGTGCATGTTCAGCCACGTGATCAGTGCATGATAGCCACGTGATCAGTGCATGATCAGTTACGTGAGCAGTGTATGATCAGCCACGTGATCAGTGCATGATCATCCAAGTGATCAGTACATGATCATCACGTGATCAGTGTATGATCAGCCACGTGAACAGTGCATGCCAGTACATCTGGTGCTGAGCTGCGTGATTACTGTCTGCTCATCTGCTTGACAATTGCCAGCTGAGCTGCACGATTCCTGCCTGTCATCTGCTTGACAATTGCCAGCTGTGCTGCGTAATTCCTGCCTGCTCAGCTGCTTGATTATTGCCAGCTGAGCAGCATGATTCCTCACACCTGTGTTCCATGATTATTGCCTGCTGACTGTTTGATTCGTGCCTACTCAGCTCTTTGTTTATTGCCTCCAGAGGCACATGATCAGTGTATGATAGCAAACATGATCAGCGCATGATCAGTCACATGATCAGCGCCATTAAGTCACGTGATCACTACATGATAGTCATGTGATCAGTCCATGCTCAGTCACGGTATCAGTGCATGATCAGCCACGTGATCAGTGCATGATCTGTCACAAGATTAGTGTATGATCATCCACGTGATCATTGCACAGGCAGTCATGTGATCAGTGCATGATATAGACGTGAACAGTGCATGATCAGTCTCGTGATCAGTGCATGATAGCCACGTGATCAGTGCATGATCAGTCACCTGATGGGTGTATGATCATTCACGTGACCTGTACATGGTAGCTACATGATCATTGCATGATCAGCCACGTGAGTAGTTCATGATAGCCACGTGATCACTGCATGATCAGTCACGTGATCAGTGCATGATCAGTCATGTGACCAGTACATGGTACCTGCGTGATCATGGCATGATCAACCACGTGAGCAGTGCATGATAGCCACGTGATCAGTGCATGATCAGAGATGAGATCAGTGCATGATCAGTCACGTGATCAGTGCATGACCAGGCACGTGATCAGTGTATGTCCAGCCAAGTGATCAGTGCATGATAGCCACGTGATCAGTGCATGATCAGTCACGTGATCAGTGCATGATCAGTTATGTGATCAGTGTATGATCAGCCACGTGATCAGTGCATGATCAGCCACATGATCAGTGCATGATCAATTACGTGATCAGTGCATGATCAGTCACGTGACCAGTACATGGTAGCTACGTGATCATTGCCTGATCAGCCACATGATCAGTGCATGATAGCCACGTGATCAGTGCATGATCAGTCACCTGATGTGTGTATGATCATTCACGTGACCTGTACATGGTAGCTACATGATCATTGCATGATCAGACACGTGAGTAGTTCATGATAGCCACGTGATCACTGCATGATCAGTCACGTGATCAGTGCATGATCAGTCATGTGACCAGTACATGGTAGCTGCGTGATCATGGCATGATCAGCCACGTGAGCAGTGCATGATAGCCACATGATCAGTGCATGATCAGACACGAGATCAGTGCATGATCAGTCACGTGATCAGTGCATGATCAGCCACGTGATCAGTGCATGACCAGGCACGTGATCAGTGTATGTCCAGCCAAGTGATCAGTGCATGATAGCCACGTGATCAGTGCATGATCAGTCACGTGATCAGTGCATGATCAGTTATGTGATCAGTGTATGATCAGCCACATGATCAGTGCATGATCAGCCACATGATCAGTGCATGATCAATTACGTGCTCAGTGCATGATCAGTTACGTGACCAGTACATGGTAGCTAGGTGATCATTGCCTGATCAGCCACGTGATCAGTGCATGATAGCCACGTGATCAGTGCATGATAGCCACGTGATCAGTGCATGATCCGTCATGTGATACTTGTGTGATCAGCCACATGATCAGTGCATGATATCCACGTGATCAGTGCATGACAGCCACGTGATCAGTGCATGAGAGCCACGGGATCAGTGCATGATCAGTCACGTGACCAGTACATGGTAGCTACGTGATCATTGCCTGATCAGCCACATGATCAGTGCATGATAGCCACGTGATCAGTGCATGATCAGTCATGTGATACGTGTGTGATCAGCCACGTGATCAGTGCATGATATCCATGTGATCAGTGCATGACAGCCACGTGATCAGTGCATGAGAGCCACGGGATCAGTGCATGATCAGTCACGTGATACATGTGTGATCAGCCACGTGATCAGTGCATGATGAGCCACGTGATCAGTGCAGGATCAATTACGTGATCAGTGCATGATCAGTCACGTGACCAGTACATGGTTGCTACGTGATCGTTGCATGATCAGCCACGTGAGCAGAGCATGATAGCCACGTGGTCAGTGCATGATCAGTCACGTGATCAGTACATGATCAGTCACGTGAACAGTGCATGATCATTTACGTGATCTTTGCATGATCAGTCACGTTACCAGTATATGGTTGCTACGTGATCATTCCATGACGAGCCACGTGAGCAGTGCATGATAGCCACGTGATGTGTGCATGAGTTACGTGAGCAGAGTATGATCAGCCACGTGATCAGTGCATGAGTGCCACGTGATCAGTGCATGATATGTCACGTGACAGGTGTGTGATCAGCCACGTGAACAGTGCATGTTCAGCCACGTGATCAGTGCATGATAGCCACGTGATCAGTGCATGATCAGTTACGTGAGCAGTGAATGATCAGCCACGTGATCAGTGCATGGTCAGACACGTGAACAGTGTATGATCAGCCACGTGATCAGTGCATGATATCCAAGTGATCAGTGCATGATCATCACGTGATCAGTGTATGATCAGCCACGTGAACAGTGCATGCTCAGTCACGTGATCTGGGCCTGCTGAGCTGCGTGATTACTGTCTGCTCATCTGCTTGACAATTGCCAGCTGAGCTGCACGATTCCTGCCTGTCATCTGCTTGACAATTGCCAGCTGTGCTGCGTAATTCCTGCCTGCTCAGCTGCTTGATTATTGCCAGCTGAGCAGCATGATTCCTCACACCTGAGTTCCATGATTATTGCCTGCTGACTGTTTGATTCGTGCCTACTCAGCTCTTTGTTTATTGCCTCCAGAGGCACATGATCAGTGTATGATAGCAAACATGATCAGCGCATGATCAGTCACATGATCAGCGCCATTAAGTCACGTGATCACTACATGATAGTCATGTGATCAGTCCATGCTCAGTCACGGTATCAGTGCATGATCAGCCACGTGATCAGTGCATGATCTGTCACAAGATTAGTGTATGATCATCCACGTGATCAGTGCACGGGCAGTCATGTGATCAGTGCATGATATAGACGTGAACAGTGCATGACCAGTCTCGTGATCCGTGCATGATAGCCACGTGATCAGTGCATGATCAGTCACCTGAGGGGTGTATGATCATTCACGTGACCTGTACATGGTAGCTACATGATCATTGCATGTTCAGCCACGTGAGTAGTTCATGATAGCCACGTGATCACTGCATGATCAGTCACGTGATCAGTGCATGATCAGTCATGTGACCAGTACATGGTAGCTGCGTGATCATGGCATGATCAGCCACGTGAGCAGTGCATGATAACCACGTGATCAGTGCATGATCAGACACGAGATCAGTGCATGATCAGTCACGTGATCAGTGCATGATCAGCCACGTGATCAGTGCATGACCAGGCACGTGATCAGTGTATGTCAGCCAAGTGATCAGTGCATGATAGCCACGTGATCAGTGCATGATCAGTCACGTGATCAGTGCATGATCAGTTATGTGATCAGTGTATGATCAGCCACGTGATCAGTGCATGATCAGCCACATGATCAGTGCAAGATCAATTACGTGCTCAGTGCATGATCAGTTACGTGACCAGTACATGGTAGCTACGTGATCATTGCCTGATCAGCCACGTGATCAGTGCATGATAGCCACATGATCAGTGCATGATAGCCACGTGATCAGTGCATGATCAGTCACGTGATACGTGTGTGATCAGCCACGTGATCAGTGCATGATGAGCCACGTGATCAGTGCAGGATCAATTACGTGATCAGTGCATGATCAGTCATGTGACCAGTACATGGTTGCTACGTGATCGTTGCATGATCAGCCACGTGAGCAGAGCATGATAGCCAGGTGTTCAGTGCATGATCAGTCACGTGATCAGTACATGATCAGTCACGTGAACAGTGCAGGATCATTTACATGATCAGTGCATGATCAGTTACGTGACAAGTACATGGTAGCTACGTGATCATTGCCTGATCAGCCACATGATCAGTGCATGATAGCCACGTGATCAGTGCATGATAGCCACGTGATCAGTGCATGACAGCCACGTGATCAGTGCATGAGAGCCACGTGATCAGTGCATGATCAGTCACGTGATACATGTGTGAGCAGCCACGTGATCAGTGCATGATGAGCCACGTGATCAGTGCAGGATCAATTACGTGATCAGTGCATGATCAGTCATGTGACCAGTACATGGTTGCTACGTGATCATTGCATGACCAGCCACGTGAGCAGAGCATGATAGCCACGTAGTCAGTGCATGATCAGTCACGTGATCAGTACATGATCAGTCACGTGAACAGTGCATGATCATTTACGTGATCTTTGCATGCTCAGTCACGTTACCAGTATATGGTTGCTACGTGATCATTCCATGACGAGCCACGTGAGCAGTGCATGATAGCCACGTGATGTGTGCATGAGTTACGTGAGCAGAGCATGATCAGCCACGTGATCAGTGCATGAGTGCCACGTGATCAGTGCATGATATGTCACGTGACAGGTGTGTGATCAGCCACGTGAACAGTGCATGTTCAGCCACGTGATCAGTGCATGATAGCCACGTGATCAGTGCATGATCAGTTACGTGAGCAGTGTATGATCAGCCACGTGATCAGTGCATGGTCAGACACGTGAACAGTGTATGATCAGCCACGTGATCAGTGCATGATCATCCAAGTGATCAGTACATGATCATCACGTGATCAGTGTATGATCAGCCACGTGAACAGTGCATGCTCAGTCACGTGATCTGTGCCTGCTGAGCTGCGTGATTACTGCCTGCTCAGTCATGCTTGACCATTGCATCAGCTCGTGATCAGTGCATGATCAGCCACGTGAGCAGTGCATGATCAGCCACGTGATCAGTGCATGAAGTCACGTGATCAGTGCATGATCAGTCACGTGATCAGTGTGATCCCATGCATGATCAGTGCATGATCAGCCACGTGATCAGTGCATGATAGCCTGTGATCAGTGCATGATCAGCCACGTGATCAGTGCATGATCAGTCACGTGATCCGTGCATGCCATCAGTCACGTGATCAGTGCATGATAGCCATGATCAGTGCATGATCAGTCACGTGATGGGTGCATGATCATTCACGTGACCAGTACATGGTAGCCACGTGATCATTGCATGATCAGCCACGTGAGCAGTGCATGATAGCCACGTGATCAGTGCATGATCAGTCACGTGATCAGTGCATGATCAGTCACGTGACCAGTACATGATCAGTGCGTGATCATGGCATGATCAGCCACGTGAGCAGTGCATGATAGCCACGTGATCAGTGCATGATCAGTCACGATGATCAGTGCACGATGATCAGTTATGTGATCAGTGTATGATCAGCCACGTGATCAGTGCATGATCAGCCACATGATCAGTGCATGATCAATTCGTGATCAGTGCATGATCAGTCACGTGACCAGTGCATGGTCAGCCACGTGATCAGTGCCTGATCAGCCACATGATCAGTGCATGATCAGCCACGTGATCAGTGCATGAGCAGCCACGTGACCAGTGCATGAGCAGCCACGGGATCAGTGCATGATCAGCCACGTGATCAGTGCATGATCAGCCACGTGATCAGTGCATGATGAGCCACGTGATCAGTGCATGATCAGTCACGTGATCAGTGCATGATCAGCCACGTGATCAGTGCATGATCACGTGGATCGGCATGATCAGCCACGTGAGCAGTGCATGATAGCCACGTGATCAGTGCATGATCAGTCACGTGACCAGTACATGATCAGTTAGCGTGATCATTGCATGATCAGCCACGTGAGCAGTGCATGATCAGCCACGTGATGAGTGCATGAGTTACGTGAGCAGTGCATGATCAGCCACGTGATCAGTGCATGAGTCAGCACGTGATCAGTGCATGATATGTCACGTGACAGTGTGTGATCAGCCACGTGAACAGTGCATGTTCAGCCACGTGATCAGTGCATGATAGCCACGTGATCAGTGCATGATCAGTTACGTGAGCAGTGTATGAACAGCCACGTGATCAGTGCATGGTCAGACACGTGAACAGTGTATGATCAGCCACGTGATCAGTGCATGATATCCAAGTGATCAGTGCATGATCATCACGTGATCAGTGTATGATCAGCCACGTGAACAGTGCAAGCTCAGTCACGTGATCTGGGCCTGCTGAGCTGCGTGATTACTGTCTGCTCATCTGCTTGACAATTGCCAGCTGAGCTGCACGATTCCTGCCTGTCATCTGCTTGACAATTGCCAGCTGTGCTGCGTAATTCCTGCCTGCTCAGCTGCTTGATTATTGCCAGCTGAGCAGCATGATTCCTCACACCTGAGTTCCATGATTATTGCCTGCTGACTGTTTGATTCGTGCCTACTCAGCTCTTTGTTTATTGCCTCCAGAGGCACATGATCAGTGTATGATAGCAAACATGATCAGCGCATGATCAGTCACATGATCAGCGCCATTAAGTCACGTGATCACTACATGATAGTCATGTGATCAGTCCATGCTCAGTCACGGTATCAGTGCATGATCAGCCACGTGATCAGTGCATGATCTGTCACAAGATTAATGTATGATCATCCACGTGATCAGTGCACGGGCAGTCATGTGATCAGTGCATGATATAGACGTGAACAGTGCATGATCAGTCTCGTGATCCGTGCATGATAGCCACGTGATCAGTGCATGATCAGTCACCTGATGGGTGTATGATCATTCACGTGACTACATGGTAGCTACATGATCATTGCATGATCAGCCACGTGAGTAGTTCATGATAGCCACGTGATCACTGCATGATCAGTCACGTGATCAGTGCATGATCAGTCATGTGACCAGTACATGGTAGCTGCGTGATCATGGCATGATCAGCCACGTGAGCAGTGCATGATAGCCACGTGATCAGTGCATGATCAGACACGAGATCAGTGCATGATCAGTCACGTGATCAGTGCATGATCAGCCACGTGATCAGTGCATGACCAGGCACGTGATCAGTGTATGTCCAGCCAAGTGATCAGTGCATGATAGCCACGTGATCAGTGCATGATCAGTCACGTGATCAGTGCATGATCAGTTATGTGATCAGCGTATGATCAGCCGCGTGATCAGTGCATGATCAGCCACATGATCAGTGCATGATCAATTACGTGCTCAGTGCATGATCAGTCACGTGACCAGTACATGGTAGCTACGTGATCATTGCCTGATCAGCCACATGATCAGTGCATGATAGCCACGTGATCAGTGCATGGTAGCCACGTGATCAGTGCATGATCAGTCACGTGATACGTGCGTGATCAGCCACATGATCAGTGCATGATACGTGAGCGACACGTGAGCAGTGCATGAGAGCCACGTGATCAGTGCATGATCAGTCACGTGATACAGTGCATGATCCGCCATGTACCGGTACATGATAGCCACGTGATCAGTGCATGATCAATTCGCGATCAGTGCATGAGCAGTTGATATGGCAGCTACGTGATCACTGCATGATCAGCCACGTGAGCAGTGCATGATCAATTACGTGATCAGTGCATGATCAGTCACGTGACCAGTACATGGTAGCTACGTGATCATTCCATGACAGCCACGTGAGCAGTGCATGATAGCCACGTGATCAGTGCATGATCAGTCACGTGATCAGTGCATGATCAGCCACGTGATCAGTGCATGAGTCAGCCACGTGATCAGTGCATGATAGCCACGTGATCAGGTGTGTGATCAGCCACGTGATCAGTGCATGATCAGCCACGTGATCAGTGCATGATAGCCACGTGATCAGTGCATGATCAGTCACGTGATCAGTGCATGATCAGCCACGTGATCAGTGCATGGTCAGCCACGTGATCAGTGTGTGATCAGCCACGTGATCAGTGCATGATAGCCAAGTGATCAGTGCATGATCAGTCACGTGATCAGTGCATGATCAGCCACGTGACCAGTGCATGCTCAGTCACGTGATCTGGGCCTGCTGAGCTGCGTGATTACTGTCTGCTCATCTGCTTGACAATTGCCAGCTGAGCTGCACGATTCCTGCCTGTCATCTGCTTGACAATTGCCAGCTGTGCTGCGTTCCTGCCTGCAGCTGCTGATTAGTGCCAGCTGAGCAGCATGATTCCTCACACCTGAGTTCCATGATTATTGCATGCTGACTGTGTTTATGCCTCCAGACACGTGATCAGTGCATGATAGCCAACGTGATCAGCGCATGATCAGCCACATGATCAGTGCCATTAAGTCATGATCACTACATGATAGTCATGTGATCAGTGCATGATCAGTCACGTTATCAGTGCATGATCAGCCACGTGATCAGTGCATGATCAGTCACATGATACGTGTGTGATCTGCCACGTGATCAGTGCACGGGCAGTCATGTGATCAGTGCATGATATAGACGTGAACAGTGCATGATCAGTCTCGTGATCAGTGCATGATAGCCACGTGATCAGTGCATGATCAGTCACCTGATCGGTGCATGATCAGTCACGTGACCTGTACATGGTAGCTACGTGATCAGTGCATGTTCAGCCACGTGATTAGTTCATGATAGCCACGTGATCAGTGCATGATCAGTCACGTGATCAGTGCATGATCAGTCATGTGACCAGTACATGGTAGCTACGTGATCATTGCATGATCAGCCACGTGATCAGTGCATGATCAACCACGTGCTCAGTGCATGATCAGTCACGTGATCAGTGCATGGTCAGTCACGTGATCAGTGCCTGATCAGCCACGTGATCAGTGCATGATCAGCCACGTGATCAGTGCATGATCAGCCACGTGATCAGTGCATGAGCAGCCACGGGATCAGTGCATGATCAGTCACGTGATCAGTGTGATCAGCCACGTGATCAGTGCATGATGAGCCACGTGATCAGTGCAGGATCAATTACGTGATCAGTGCATGATCAGTCGTGACCAGTACATGGTAGCTACGTGATCATTGCCTGATCAGCCACGTGATCAGTGCATGATGCCACGTGATCAGTGCATGATAGCCACGTGATCAGTGCATGATCAGTCATGTGATACGTGTGTGATCAGCCATGATCAGTGCATGATAGCCACGTGATCAGTGCATGACAGCCACGTGATCAGTGCATGAGAGCCATGGGATCAGTGCATGATCAGTCACGTGATACATGTGTGATCAGCCACGTGATCAGTGCATGATGAGCCACGTGATCAGTGCAGGATCAATTACGTGATCAGTGCATGATCAGTCACGTGACCAGTACATGGTTGCTACGTGATCATTGCATGATCAGCCACGTGAGCAGAGCATGATAGCCACGTGGTCAGTGCATGATCAGTCACGTGATCAGTATATGATCAGTCACGTGAACAGTGCATGATCATTTACGTGATCTTGCATGATCAGTCACGTTACCAGTATATGGTTGCTACGTGATCATTCCATGACGAGCCACGTGAGCAGTGCATGATAGCCATGATGTGTGCATGAGTTACGTGAGCAGAGTATGATCAGCCACGTGATCAGTGCATGAGTAGCCACGTGATCAGTGCATGATCAGTTACGTGAGCAGTGTGCATGATCAGCCACGTGATCAGTGCATGGTCAGCCACGTGAACAGTGTATGATCAGCCACGTGATCAGTGCATGATCCAGCCACGTGATCAGTGCATGATCATCACGTGATCAGTGTATGATCAGCCACGTGAACAGTGCATGCTCAGTCACGTGATCTGGGCCTGCTGAGCTGCGTGATTACTGTCTGCTCATCTGCTTGACAATTGCCAGCTGAGCTGCACGATTCCTGCCTGTCATCTGCTTGACAATTGCCAGCTGTGCTGCGTAATTCCTGCCTGCTCAGCTGTGATTATGCCAGCTGAGCAGCATTTCCTCCACCTGAGTTCCATGATTATTGCCTGCTGACTGTTTGATTCGTGCCTACTCAGCTCTTTGTTTATGCCTCCAGAGGCACATGATCAGTGTATGATAGCAAACATGATCAGCGCATGATCAGTCACATGATCAGCGCCATTAAGTCACGTGATCACTACATGATAGTCATGTTATCAGTCCATGCTCAGTCACGTTATCAGTGCATGATCAGCCACGTGATCAGTGCATGATCTGTCACAAGATCAGTGTGATCATCACGTGATCAGTGCACGGGCAGTCATGTGATCAGTGCATGATATAGACGTGAACAGTGCATGATCAGTCTCGTGATCAGTGCATGATAGCCGTGATCAGTGCATGATCAGTCACCTGATGGGTGTATGATCATTCGTGACCTGTACATGGTAGCTACATGATCATGCATGATCAGCCACGTGAGTAGTTCATGATAGCCACGTGATCACTGCATGATCACGTGATCAGTGCATGATCAGTCACGTGACCAGTACATGGTAGCTGCGTGATCATGGCATGATCAGCCACGTGAGCAGTGCATGATAGCCACGTGATCAGTGCATGATCAGTCACGTGATCAGTACATGATCAGTCACGTGAACAGTGCATGATCATTCACGTGATCTGTGCATGATCAGTCACGTGACCAGTGTATGGTTGCCACGTGATCAGTCCATGACAGCCACGTGAGCAGTGCATGATAGCCACGTGATGTGTGCATGACCAGTTACGTGAGCAGTGCATGATCAGCCACGTGATCAGTGCATGAGTGCCACGTGATCAGTGCATGATAAGTCACATGACAGGTGCGTGATCAATTGCGTGAACAGTGCATGATCAGCCGTGATCAGTGCATGATAGCCGTGATCAGTGCATGATCATTACGTGAGCAGTGCATGATCAGCCACGTGATCAGTGCATGGTCAGTACGTGAACAGTGCATGATCAGCCACGTGATCAGTGCATGATAGCCAAGTGATCAGTGCATGATCATCACGTGATCAGTGTATGATCAGCCACGTGAACAGTGCATGCTCAGTCACGTGATCTGGGCCTGCTGAGCTGCGTGATTACTGTCTGCTCATCTGCTTGACAATTGCCAGCTGAGCTGCACGATTCCTGCCTGTCATCTGCTTGACAATTGCCAGCTGTGCTGCGTAATTCCTGCCTGCTCAGCTGCTTGATTATTGCCAGCTGAGCAGCATGATTCCTCACACCTGAGTTCCATGATTATTGCCTGCTGACTGTTTGATTCGTGCCTACTCAGCTCTTTGTTTATTGCCTCCAAGGCACATGATCAGTGTATGATAGCAAACATGATCAGCGCATGATCAGTCACATGATCAGCGCCATTAAGTCACGTGACCACTACATGATAGTCATGTGATCAGTCCATGCTCAGTCACGGTATCAGTGCATGATCAGCCACGTGATCAGTGCATGATCTGTCACATGATTAGTGTGATCATCCCGCGTGATCAGTGCGATGGTGGCATGATCAGTGCATGATATAGGCGTGAACAGTGCATGATCGATCTCGTGATCAGTGCATGA